>NW_027040478.1:211914-252296 GCF_034236695.1 Oncorhynchus nerka
CAGAGAGAGATAACAGACAGACAGAGAGACAACAGACAGACAGAGAGACAACAGACAGACAGAGAGACAACAGACAGACAGAGAGACAACAGACAGAGAGATAACAGACAGACAGAGAGATAACAGACAGACAAACTGTAGAACTAGTTCCTCTATTCTCCACAGAATACATACAGAGAGATAACAGACAGACAGAGAGATAACATACAGACAGAGAGATAAGACAGACAGAGAGATAAGACAGACAGAGAGATGACAGACAGAGAGATAACAGAAGGACAGAGAGATAACAGACATACAGAGAGAGAGATAGCAGACAGACAGAGAGATAGCAGACAGACAGAGAGATAACAGACAGACAGAGAGATAACAGACAGACAGACAGAGAGATAACAGACAGACAGAGAGAGATAGTAGACAGACAAACTGCAGAACTAGTTCCTCTATTCTCCACAGAATACATACAGACAGAGAGATGACAGACAGACAGAGAGATAACAGACAGACAAACTGCAGAACTAGTTCCTCTATTCTCCACAGAATACAGACAGACAGAGAGATAACAGACAGACAGAGAGATAACAGACAGACAGAGAGATAACAGACAGACAGAGAGATAACAGACATACAGAGAGAGATAACAGACAGACAGAGAGAGATAGCAGACAGACAGAGACAAGACAGTCGGTCAGGACTACAACCAGACATACAGACAGAGACAAGACAGTTGGTCAGGACTACAACCAGACAGACAGAAGGAAACAAGACAGTCGGCCAGGACTACAATCAGACAGACAGAGACAAGACAGTCGGTCAGGACTACAACCAGACAGACAGAAGGAAACAAGACAGTCGGTCAGGACTACAACCAGACAGACAGAGACAAGACAGTCGGTCAGGACTACAATCAGACAGACAGAGACAAGACAGTCGGTCAGGACTACAACCAGACAGACAGAGACAAGACAGTCGGTCAGGACTACAACCAGACAGACAGAGACAAGACAGTCGGTCAGGACTACAATCAGACAGACAGAGACAAGACAGTCGGTCAGGACTACAACCAGACAGACAGAGACAAGACAGTCGGTCAGGACTACAATCAGACAGACAGACAGAGACAAGACAGTCGGTCAGGACTACAATCAGACAGACAGACAGAGACAAGACAGTCGGTCAGGACTACAACCAGACAGACAGACAGAGACAAGACAGTCGGTCAGGACTACAATCACAGACAGAAGGAAACAAGACAGTCGGTCAGGACTAAAATCACAGACAGAAGGAAACAAGACAGTCGGTCAGGACTACAACCAGACAGACAGAGACAAGACAGTCGGTCAGGACTACAACCAGACAGACAGACAGAGACAAGACAGTCGGTCAGGACTACAATCACAGACAGAAGGAAACAAGACAGTCGGTCAGGACTACAACCAGACAGACAGAGACAAGACAGTCGGTCAGGACTACAACCAGACAGACAGACAGAGACAAGACAGTCAGTCAGGACTACAACCAGACAGACAGAAGGAAACAAGACAGTCGGTCAGGACTACAACCAGACAGACAGACAGAGACAAGACAGAGACAAGACAGTCTGTCAGGACTACAACCAGACAGAGACAAGACAGTCGGTCAGGACTACAATCAGACAGACAGAGAAGACAGTCTGTCAGGACTAAAATCAGACAGACAGACAGAGACAAGACAGTCGGTCAGGACTACAACCAGACAGACAGACAGAGACAAGACAGTCGGTCAGGACTACAACCAGACAGACAGAAGGAAACAAGACAGTCGGTCAGGACTACAACCAGACAGACAGACAGAGACAAGACAGTCGGTCAGGACTACAATCACAGACAGAAGGAAACAAGACAGTCGGTCAGGACTACAATCACAGACAGAAGGAAACAAGACAGTCGGTCAGGACTACAACCAGACAGACAGAGACAAGACAGTCGGTCAGGACTACAACCAGACAGAGACAGGACAGTCTGTCAGGACTACAACCAGACAGAGACAAGACAGTCTGTCAGGACTACAACCAGACAGACAGACAGAGACAAGACAGTCTGTCAGGACTACAACCAGACAGACATACAGACAGACAAGACAGTCGGTCAGGACTACAACCAGACAGACAGACAAGACAGTCGGTCAGGACTACAACCAGACAGACAGACAGTCTGTCAGGACTACAACCAGACAGACAGACAGAGACAAGACAGTCGGTCAGGACTACAACCAGACAGACAGAGACAAGACAGTCGGTTAGGACTACAACCAGACAGACAGAGACAAGACAGTCGGTTAGGACTACAACCAGACAGACAGAGACAAGACAGTCGGTCAGGACTACAACCAGACAGACAGTCTGTCAGGACTACAACCAGACAGACATACAGACAGACAGAGACAAGACAGTCGGTCAGGACTACAACCAGACAGACAGAGACAAGACAGTCAGTCAGGACTACAACCAGACAGACAGAGACAAGACAGTCAGTCAGGACTACAACCAGACAGACAGTCAGTCAGGACTACAACCAGACAGACAGTCAGTCAGGACTACAACCAGACAGACAGAGACAAGACAGTCGGTCAGGACTACAACCAGACAGACAGAGACAGTCAGTCAGGACTACAACCAGACAGACAGAGACAAGACAGTCTGTCAGGACTACAACCAGACAGACAGAGACAAGACAGTCAGTCAGGACTACAACCAGACAGACAGAGACAGTCAGTCAGGACTACAACCAGACAGACAGTCAGTCAGGACTACAACCAGACAGACAGAGACAAGACAGTCAGTCAGGACTACAACCAGACAGACAGTCGGTCAGGACTACAACCAGACAGACAGAGACAGTCAGTCAGGACTACAACCAGACAGACAGTCGGTCAGGACTACAACCAGACAGACAGAGACAGTCAGTCAGGACTACAACCAGACAGACAGAGACAAGACAGTCGGTCAGGACTACAACCAGACAGACAGAGACAGTCAGTCAGGACTACAACCAGACAGACAGTCGGTTAGGACTACAACCAGACAGACAGAGACAGTCAGTCAGGACTACAACCAGACAGACAGAGACAAGACAGTCAGTCAGGACTACAACCAGACAGACAGTCAGTCAGGACTACAACCAGACAGACAGAGACAGTCGGTCAGGACTACAACCAGACAGACAGTCAGTCAGGACTACAACCAGACAGACAGAGACAGTCAGTCAGGACTACAACCAGACAGACAGTCAGTCAGGACTACAACCAGACAGACAGACAGTCAGGACTACAACCAGACAGACAGTCAGTCAGGACTACAACCAGACAGACAGAGACAGTCAGTCAGGACTACAACCAGACAGACAGAGACAGTCAGTCAGGACTACAACCAGACAGACAGTCAGTCAGGACTACAACCAGACAGACAGTCGGTCAGGACTACAACCAGACAGACAGTCAGTCAGGACTACAACCAGACAGACAGTCAGTCAGGACTACAACCAGACAGACAGTCAGTCAGGACTACAACCAGACAGACAGTCAGTCAGGACTACAACCAGACAGACAGTCAGTCAGGACTACAACCAGACAGACCCAGCAGGGCAGTTTGGGTTTATTAAAGGTAGACTCACAGATGTAAATACAGAAAGTAAATGGCATAGTGGGTCAACTTCCACAACAACTAAGAGTGTTGAAGTAGAGGCTCAACTCTCTAGGCTCTTTTCTTGCCCTGACTACCACACTGAACAGCGTGAAGGGAAACCGTGGACGTGATTAAGTACTGTGTGTGAGAGCGCAGTGTTGCATCTCGCTCATCTTAATATCTCCGGTGCTGCTCAACATCATTTCACAAAGTCTACCTTTAAGCCAGGCAAGCTCAAACACGTACAGATAAAATTATTTTACAAGTATCTGAAACCCAGGTCTGGTGTGTGTGTGTGTGTGTGTGTGTGTGTGTGTGTCTCCCTCTCCTCTCTCTCTCTGTGTGTGTGTGTGTGTGTGTGTGTGTGTGTGTGTGTGCGCGGAGTTAGTCTCTTTAATAAGGGTGTGGCATTGGGCGGAGCAATGCCTTGTGGGTAATATTTCTGTACCAAAGGAAAATGTCCCCAGTGCAGTAAAACTAGAGATGGAGGGATAGGTGTGGGGGTGGGAGAAAATGGGGAGGGGGAGAAGAGAACAGCGGAGAGAGAGAGAAGGGGGAGGGAGAGAGAAGGGGAGGGACAGAGGAGAGAGTGAGAGAGAGGAAGGGGGAGGAGAAGGGGAGGGAGAGGAGAGAACAGAGGGGAGAGAGAAGAGAACAGAGGAGAGAGAGAGAAGGGGGAGGGAGAGAGAGGGAGAGAGGAAGAACAGAGGGAGAGAGAAGAGAACAGAGGGAGAGAGAGAGAAGGGGGAGAGAGAGAGAACAGCGGAGGGAGAGAAGGGAGAGGGAGAAGGGGAGGGAGAGAACAGCGGAGAGAGAGAGAAGGGGAGAGAGAAGAGAACAGCGGAGATAGAGAGAAGGGGAGAGAAGAGAACAGCGGAGAGAGAGAGAAGGGGGAGGGAGAAGAGAACAGCAGAGAGAGAGAGAAGGGGGAGAGAGAAGAGAACAGCAGAGGAGAGAGAGAGATAGAGAGAGGGAGAGAGAAGAGAACAGCGGAGAGAGAGAGAAGGGGAGAGAGAGAAGAGGGGAGGAGAGAACAGCAGAGAGAGAGAAGGGGGAGAGAGAGAGAGGGAGGGAGAGAACAGCAGAGAGAGAGAGAAGGGGAGAGAGAAGAGAACAGTGGAGAGAGAGAGAAGGGGGGAGAGAGAGGGGAGAAGAGAACAGCAGAGAGAGAGAGAAGGGGGAGAGAGAGAGAAGGGGGAGGGAGAGAACAGCAGAGAGAGAGAGAAGGGGAGAGAGAGAGAACAGAACAGCGGAGAGAGAGAGAGAGAGGGGGAGAGAGAGAGAACAGCAGAGAGAGAGAGAAGGGGGAGGGAGAGAAGAGAACAGAGGAGAGAGAGAAGGGGAGAGAGAGGGAGGGAGGGAGAACAGCAGAGAGAGAGAGAAGGGGGAGAGAGAGAGAACAGCGGAGAGAGAGAGAAGGGGGAGAGAGAAGAGAACAGAGGAGAGAGAGAAGGGGGAGGGAGAGAGAACAGCAGAGGGAGAGAGAAGTGGGAGGGAGAGAGAACAGGGGAGAGAGAAGAGAACAGCAGAGAGAGAGAAGGGGGAGAGAGAAGAGAACAGCGGAGAGAGAGAGAAGTGGGAGGGAGAGAGAAAGAAACAGAGAAGACAGTAAGAGAACAGGTGAGAGAGAAGCAAATGATGTGTGTGACCGTGTGAGAGCGCAGTGTTGCATCTCGCTCATCTTAATATCTCCGGTGCTGCTCAACATCATTTCACAAAGTCTACCTTTAAGCCAGGCAAGCTCAAACACGTACAGATAAAATTATTTTACAAGTATCTGAAACCCAGGTCTGGTGTGTGTGTGTGTGTGTGTGTGTGTGTGTGTGTGTGTGTGTGTGTGTGTGTGTGTGTGTGTGTGTGTTACCTTCAGGTGTCCCTGGTGCATGTTGGCTCTACAACACATGTCCAGGAAACAGGACACAGCAGACGTGTCGATGACGATGTAGACAGGAACTCTTCTCTTATAGGCCGCATCTAAGAGGTCCTTGTAGATGTCAACGTCACTAAACTGATCCATTACTACTGCTATAACCTGGGAGAACAGACACACAGTGGTTATAACCCTGACCCATCTAACAGGTCCTCATGTCAACATTACTACTGCTATAACCTGGGAGAACAGACACACAGTGGTTATAACCCTGACCCATCTATCAGGTCCTTATGTCAACATTACTACTGCTATAACCTGGGAGAACAGACACACAGTGGTTATAACCCTGACCCATCTATCAGGTCCTTATGTCAACATTACTACTGCTATAACCTGGGAGAACAGACACACAGTGGTTATAACCCTGACCCATCTATCAGGTCCTTATGTCAACATTACTACTGCTATAACCTGGGAGAACAGACACACAGTGGTTATAACCCTGACCCATCTAACAGGTCCTCATGTCAACATTACTACTGCTATAACCTGGGAGAACAGACACACAGTGGTTATAACCCTGACCCATCTAACAGGTCCTCATGTCAACATTACTACTGCTATAACCTGGGAGAACAGACACACAGTGGTTATAACCCTGACCCATCTATCAGGTCCTCATGTCAACATTACTAAACTGATCCATTACTACTGCTATAACCTGGGAGAACAGACACACAGTGGTTATAACCCTGACCCATCTAACAGGTCCTCATGTCAACATTACTACTGCTATAACCTGGGAGAACAGACACACAGTGGTTATAACCCTGACCCATCTATCAGGTCCTCATGTCAACATTACTACTGCTATAACCTGGGAGAACAGACACACAGTGGTTATAACCCTGACCCATCTATCAGGTCCTCATGTCAACATTACTACTGCTATAACCTGGGAGAACAGACACACAGTGGTTATAACCCTGACCCATCTAACAGGTCCTCATGTCAACATTACTACTGCTATAACCTGGGAGAACAGACATCTACAGTGGTTATAACCTATCAGGTCCTCATGTCTGACCCATCTACCAGGTCCTCATGTCAACATTACTACTGCTATAACCTGGGAGAACAGACACACAGTGGTTATAACCCTGACCCATCTACCAGGTCCTCATGTCAACATTACTACTGCTCTGAACAGACACACAGTGGTTATAACCCTGACCCATCTACCTTCTGTCTATAGTCTAGTATGTACTGTGTGTAGTCTACCTTCTGAGTCTGTGATATAGTCTATAGTCTGTACTGTGTGTAGTCTACCTTCTGAGTCTGTGATATCGTCTGTACTGTGTGTAGTCTACCTTCTGAGTCTGTGATATAGTCTGTACTGTGTGTAGTCTACCTTCTGAGTCTGTGATATCGTCTGTACTGTGTGTAGTCTACCTTCTGAGTCTGATATATAGTCTGTACTGTGTGTAGTCTACCTTCTGAGTCTGTGATATAGTCTGTACTGTGTGTAGTCTACCTTCTGAGTCTGTGATATAGTCTATAGTCTGTACTGTGTGTAGTCTACCTTCTGAGTCTGTGATATAGTCTATAGTCTGTACTGTGTGTAGTCTACCTTCTGAGTCTGTGATATAGTCTGTACTGTGTGTAGTCTACCTTCTGAGCCTGTGATATAGTCTGTAGTCTGTACTGTGTGTAGTCTACCTTCTGAGTCTGTGATATAGTCTGTAGTCTGTACTGTGTGTAGTCTACCTTCTGAGTCTGTGATATAGTCTATAGTCTGTACCGTGTGTAGTCTACCTTCTGAGTCTGTGATATAGTCTGTACTGTGTGTAGTCTACCTTCTGAGCCTGTGTTATAGTCTATAGTCTGTACTGTGTGTAGTCTACCTTCTGAGCCTGTGTTATAGTCTATAGTCTGTACTGTGTGTAGTCTACCTTCTGAGTCTGTGATATAGTCTGTACTGTGTGTAGTCTACCTTCTGAGCCTGTGTTATAGTCTGTACTGTGTGTAGTCTACCTTCTGAGTCTGTGATATAGTCTGTACTGTGTGTAGTCTACCTTCTGAGTCTGTGATATAGTCTATAGTCTGTACTGTGTGTAGTCTACCTTCTGAGTCTGTGATATAGTCTGTACTGTGTGTAGTCTACCTTCTGAGTCTGTGATATAGTCTATAGTCTGTACTGTGTGTAGTCTACCTTCTGAGCCTGTTATATAGTCTATAGTCTGTACTGTGTGTAGTCTACCTTCTGAGTCTGTGATATAGTCTGTACTGTGTGTAGTCTACCTTCTGAGTCTGTGATATAGTCTGTCTGTACTGTGTGTAGTCTACCTTCTGAGTCTGTGATATAGTCTATAGTCTGTACTGTGTGTAGTCTACCTTCTGAGTCTGTGATATAGTCTATAATCTGTACTGTGTGTAGTCTACCTTCTGAGTCTGTGATATAGTCTGTACTGTGTGTAGTCTACCTTCTGAGTCTGTGATATAGTCTGTACTGTGTGTAGTCTACCTTCTGAGTCTGTGATATAGTCTGTACTGTGTGTAGTCTACCTTCTGAGTCTGTGATATAGTCTATAGTCTGTACTGTGTGTAGTCTACCTTCTGAGTCTGTGATATAGTCTATAGTCTGTACTGTGTGTAGTCTACCTTCTGAGTCTGTGATATAGTCTATAGTCTGTACTGTGTGTAGTCTACCTTCTGAGTCTGTGATATAGTCTATAGTCTGTACTGTGTGTAGTCTACCTTCTGAGTCTGTGATATAGTCTGTACTGTGTGTAGTCTACCTTCTGAGTCTGTGATATAGTATATAGTCTGTACTGTGTGTAGTCTACCTTCTGAGTCTGTGATATAGTCTATAGTCTGTACTGTGTGCAGTCTACCTTCTGAGTCTGTGATATAGTCTATAGTCTGTACTGTGTGTAGTCTACCTTCTGAGTCTGTGATATAGTCTGTACTGTGTGTAGTCTACCTTCTGAGCCTGTGATATAGTCTGTACTGTGTGTAGTCTACCTTCTGAGTCTGTGATATAGTATATAGTCTGTACTGTGTGTAGTCTACCTTCTGAGTCTGTGATATAGTCTGTACTGTGTGTAGTCTACCTTCTGAGTCTGTGATATAGTCTGTACTGTGTGTAGTCTACCTTCTGAGTCTGTTATATAGTCTATAGTCTGTACTGTGTGTAGTCTACCTTCTGAGTCTGTGATATAGTCTGTACTGTGTGTAGTCTACCTTCTGAGTCTGTGATATAGTCTATAGTCTGTACTGTGTGTAGTCTACCTTCTGAGTCTGTGATATAGTCTATAGTCTGTACTGTGTGTAGTCTACCTTCTGAGTCTGTGATATAGTCTATAATCTGTACTGTGTGTAGTCTACCTTCTGAGTCTGTGATATAGTCTGTACTGTGTGTAGTCTACCTTCTGAGCCTGTGATATAGTCTGTACTGTGTGTAGTCTACCTTCTGAGTCTGTGATATAGTCTATAGTCTGTACTGTGTGTAGTCTACCTTCTGAGTCTGTGATATAGTCTATAGTCTGTACTGTGTGTAGTCTACCTTCTGAGTCTGTGATATAGTCTATAGTCTGTACTGTGTAGTCTACCTTCTGAGTCTGTGATATAGTCTATAGTCTGTACTGTGTGCAGTCTACCTTCTGAGTCTGTGATATAGTCTATAGTCTGTACTGTGTGTAGTCTACCTTCTGAGTCTGTGATATAGTCTATAGTCTGTACTGTGTGTAGTCTACCTTCTGAGTCTGTGATATAGTCTATAGTCTGTACTGTGTGTAGTCTACCTTCTGAGTCTGTGATATAGTCTATAGTCTGTACTGTGTGTAGTCTACCTTCTGAGCCTGTGATATAGTCTGTACTGTGTGTAGTCTACCTTCTGAGTCTGTGATATAGTCTGTACTGTGTGTAGTCTACCTTCTGAGCCTGTGATATAGTCTGTACTGTGTGTAGTCTACCTTCTGAGTCTGTGATATAGTCTGTACTGTGTGTAGTCTACCTTCTGAGTCTGTGATATAGTCTATAGTCTGTACTGTGTGTAGTCTACCTTCTGAGTCTGTGATATAGTCTGTACTGTGTGTAGTCTACCTTCTGAGTCTGTGATATAGTCTATAGTCTGTACTGTGTGTAGTCTACCTTCTGAGTCTGTGATATAGTCTATAGTCTGTACTGTGTGTAGTCTACCTTCTGAGTCTGTGATATAGTCTATAGTCTGTACTGTGTGTAGTCTACCTTCTGAGTCTGTGATATAGTCTATAATCTGTACTGTGTGTAGTCTACCTTCTGAGTCTGTGATATAGTCTGTACTGTGTGTAGTCTACCTTCTGAGTCTGTGATATAGTCTGTACTGTGTGTAGTCTACCTTCTGAGTCTGTGATATAGTCTGTACTGTGTGTAGTCTACCTTCTGAGTCTGTGATATAGTCTATAGTCTGTACTGTGTGTAGTCTACCTTCTGAGCCTGTGATATAGTCTGTAGTCTGTACTGTGTGTAGTCTACCTTCTGAGTCTGTGATATAGTCTGTAGTCTGTACTGTGTGTAGTCTACCTTCTGAGTCTGTGATATAGTCTATAGTCTGTACCGTGTGTAGTCTACCTTCTGAGTCTGTGATATAGTCTGTACTGTGTGTAGTCTACCTTCTGAGCCTGTGTTATAGTCTATAGTCTGTACTGTGTGTAGTCTACCTTCTGAGTCTGTGTTATAGTCTATAGTCTGTACTGTGTGTAGTCTACCTTCTGAGTCTGTGATATAGTCTGTACTGTGTGTAGTCTACCTTCTGAGCCTGTGTTATAGTCTGTACTGTGTGTAGTCTACCTTCTGAGTCTGTGATATAGTCTGTACTGTGTGTAGTCTACCTTCTGAGTCTGTGATATAGTCTATAGTCTGTACTGTGTGTAGTCTACCTTCTGAGTCTGTGATATAGTCTGTACTGTGTGTAGTCTACCTTCTGAGTCTGTGATATAGTCTATAGTCTGTACTGTGTGTAGTCTACCTTCTGAGCCTGTTATATAGTCTATAGTCTGTACTGTGTGTAGTCTACCTTCTGAGTCTGTGATATAGTCTGTACTGTGTGTAGTCTACCTTCTGAGTCTGTGATATAGTCTATAGTCTGTACTGTGTGTAGTCTACCTTCTGAGTCTGTGATATAGTCTATAGTCTGTACTGTGTGTAGTCTACCTTCTGAGTCTGTGATATAGTCTATAATCTGTACTGTGTGTAGTCTACCTTCTGAGTCTGTGATATAGTCTGTACTGTGTGTAGTCTACCTTCTGAGTCTGTGATATAGTCTGTACTGTGTGTAGTCTACCTTCTGAGTCTGTGATATAGTCTGTACTGTGTGTAGTCTACCTTCTGAGTCTGTGATATAGTCTATAGTCTGTACTGTGTGTAGTCTACCTTCTGAGTCTGTGATATAGTCTATAGTCTGTACTGTGTGTAGTCTACCTTCTGAGTCTGTGATATAGTCTATAGTCTGTACTGTGTGCAGTCTACCTTCTGAGTCTGTGATATAGTCTATAGTCTGTACTGTGTGTAGTCTACCTTCTGAGTCTGTGATATAGTCTGTACTGTGTGTAGTCTACCTTCTGTGTGATATAGTCTGTACTGTGTGTAGTCTACCTTCTGAGTCTGTGATATAGTATATAGTCTGTACTGTGTGTAGTCTACCTTCTGAGTCTGTGATATAGTCTGTACTGTGTGTAGTCTACCTTCTGAGTCTGTGATATAGTCTGTACTGTGTGTAGTCTACCTTCTGAGTCTGTTATATAGTCTATAGTCTGTATAGTCTGTGATATAGTCTGTACTGTGTGTAGTCTACCTTCTGAGTCTGTGATATAGTCTATAGTCTGTACTGTGTAGTCTACCTTCTGAGTCTGTGATATAGTCTATAGTCTGTACTGTGTGTAGTCTACCTTCTGAGTCTGTGATATAGTCTATAATCTGTACTGTGTGTAGTCTACCTTCTGAGTCTGTGATATAGTCTGTACTGTGTGTAGTCTACCTTCTGAGCCTGTGATATAGTCTGTACTGTGTGTAGTCTACCTTCTGAGTCTGTGATATAGTCTATAGTCTGTACTGTGTGTAGTCTACCTTCTGAGTCTGTGATATAGTCTATAGTCTGTACTGTGTGTAGTCTACCTTCTGAGTCTGTGATATAGTCTATAGTCTGTACTGTGTGTAGTCTACCTTCTGAGTCTGTGATATAGTCTATAGTCTGTACTGTGTGCAGTCTACCTTCTGAGTCTGTGATATAGTCTATAGTCTGTACTGTGTGTAGTCTACCTTCTGAGTCTGTGATATAGTCTATAGTCTGTACTGTGTGTAGTCTACCTTCTGAGTCTGTGATATAGTCTATAGTCTGTACTGTGTGTAGTCTACCTTCTGAGTCTGTGATATAGTCTATAGTCTGTACTGTGTGTAGTCTACCTTCTGAGCCTGTGATATAGTCTGTGTGTATTCTGAGTCTGTGATATAGTCTGTACTGTGTGTAGTCTACCTTCTGAGTCTGTGATATAGTCTGTACTGTGTGTAGTCTACCTTCTGAGTCTGTGATATAGTCTGTACTGTGTGTAGTCTACCTTCTGAGTCTGTGATATAGTCTATAGTCTGTACTGTGTGTAGTCTACCTTCTGAGTCTGTGATATAGTCTGTACTGTGTGTAGTCTACCTTCTGAGTCTGTGATATAGTCTATAGTCTGTACTGTGTGTAGTCTACCTTCTGAGTCTGTGATATAGTCTATAGTCTGTACTGTGTGTAGTCTACCTTCTGAGTCTGTGATATAGTCTATAGTCTGTACTGTGTGTAGTCTACCTTCTGAGTCTGTGATATAGTCTATAATCTGTACTGTGTGTTCTGAGTCTGTGATATAGTCTGTACTGTGTGTAGTCTACCTTCTGAGTCTGTCTGTACTGTGTGTAGTCTACCTTCTGAGTCTGTGATATAGTCTGTACTGTGTGTAGTCTACCTTCTGAGTCTGTGATATAGTCTATAGTCTGTACTGTGTGTAGTCTACCTTCTGAGTCTGTGATATAGTCTATAGTCTGTACTGTGTGTAGTCTACCTTCTGAGTCTGTGATATAGTCTATAGTCTGTACTGTGTGTAGTCTACCTTCTGAGCCTGTGATATAGTCTGTACTGTGTGTAGTCTACCTTCTGAGTCTGTGATACTGTACTGTGTGTAGTCTACCTTCTGAGTCTGTGATATAGTCTATAGTCTGTACTGTGTGTAGTCTACCTTCTGAGCCTGTGATATAGTCTGTACTGTGTGTAGTCTACCTTCTGAGCCTGTGATATAGTCTGTACTGTGTGTAGTCTACCTTCTGAGCCTGTGATATAGTCTGTACTGTGTGTAGTCTACCTTCTGAGCCTGTGATATAGTCTGTGTGTGTCTACCTTCTGAGTCTGTGATATAGTCTATAGTCTGTACTGTGTGTAGTCTACCTTCTGAGCCTGTGATATAGTCTATAGTCTGTACTGTGTGTAGTCTACCTTCTGAGTCTGTGATATAGTCTGTACTGTGTGTAGTCTACCTTCTGAGTCTGTGATATAGTCTATAGTCTGTACTGTGTGTAGTCTACCTTCTGAGTCTGTGATATAGTCTGTACTAGTCTGTAGTCTGTGAGTCTGTGATATAGTCTGTACTTCTGAGTCTACCTCTGTGTGTTATAGTCTATAGTCTGTACTGTGTGTAGTCTACCTTCTGAGTCTGTGATATAGTCTATAGTCTGTACTGTGTGTAGTCTACCTTCTGAGTCTGTGATATAGTCTATAGTCTGTACTGTGTGTAGTCTACCTTCTGAGTCTGTGATATAGTCTGTACTGTGTGTAGTCTACCTTCTGAGTCTGTGATATAGTCTATAGTCTGTACTGTGTGTAGTCTACCTTCTGAGTCTGTGATATAGTCTGTACTGTGTGTAGTCTACCTTCTGAGTCTGTGATATAGTCTGTAGTCTGTACTGTGTGTAGTCTACCTTCTGAGTCTGTGATATAGTCTATAGTCTGTACTGTGTGTAGTCTACCTTCTGAGTCTGTGATATAGTCTATAGTCTGAGTCTGTGATATAGTCTGTGTGTAGTCTACCTTCTGAGTCTGTGTTATAGTCTATAGTCTGTACTGTGTGTAGTCTACCTTCTGAGTCTGTGATATAGTCTATAGTCTGTACTGTGTGTAGTCTACCTTCTGAGCCTGTGATATAGTCTGTACTGTGTGTAGTCTACCTTCTGAGTCTGTGATATAGTCTATAGTCTGTACTGTGTGTAGTCTACCTTCTGAGTCTGTGATATAGTCTGTACTGTGTGTAGTCTACCTTCTGAGTCTGTGATATAGTCTGTACTGTGTGTAGTCTACCTTCTGAGTCTGTGTTATAGTCTAGTCTGTACTGTGTGTAGTCTACCTTCTGAGTCTGTGATATAGTCTATAGTCTGTACTGTGTGTAGTCTACCTTCTGTGAGCCTGTGATATTCTGAGTGTGATATAGTCTGTACTGTGTGTAGTCTACCTTCTGAGTCTGTGTTATAGTCTATAGTCTGTACTGTGTGTAGTCTACCTTCTGAGTCTGTGATATAGTCTGTACTGTGTGTAGTCTACCTTCTGAGCCTGTGATATAGTCTGTACTGTGTGTAGTCTACCTTCTGAGTCTGTGATATAGTCTGTACTGTGTGTAGTCTACCTTCTGAGCCTGTGATATAGTCTATAGTCTGTACTGTGTGTAGTCTACCTTCTGAGTCTGTGATATAGTCTGTGTGTAGTCTACCTTCTGAGCCTGTGATATAGTCTATAGTCTGTACTGTGTGTAGTCTACCTTCTGAGTCTGTGATATAGTCTGTACTTCTGAGCCTGTGATATAGTCTATAGTCTGTACTGTGTGTAGTCTACCTTCTGAGCCTGTGATATAGTCTGTATAGTCTACCTTCTGAGTCTGTGTATAGTCTGTACTGTGTGTAGTCTACCTTCTGAGTCTGTGATATAGTCTATAGTCTGTACTGTGTGTAGTCTACCTCTGAGTCTGTGATATAGTCTGTACTGTGTGTAGTCTACCTTCTGAGTCTGATATAGTCTGTACTGTGTGTAGTCTAGTCTGTGATATAGTCTGTCTGTACTGTGTGTAGTCTACCTTCTGAGTCTGTGATATAGTCTGTACTGTGTGTAGTCTACCTTCTGAGTCTGTGATATAGTCTATAGTCTGTACTGTGTGTAGTCTACCTTCTGAGTCTGTACTGTGTTAGTCTAGAGTCTGTGATATAGTCTGTCTGTACTGTGTGTAGTCTACCTTCTGAGTCTGTGATATAGTCTGTACTGTGTGTAGTCTACCTTCTGAGTCTGTGATATAGTCTGTACTGTGTGTAGTCTACCTCTGTGATATCGTCTGTACTGTGTGTAGTCTACCTTCTGAGCCTGTGTTATAGTCTATAGTCTGTACTGTGTGTAGTCTACCTTCTGAGTCTGTGATATAGTCTGTATGTGTGTAGTCTGTACTGAGTCTGTGATAGTCTACCTTCTGAGTCTGTGATATAGTCTATAGTCTGTACTGTGTGTAGTCTACCTTCTGAGTCTGTGATATAGTCTGTACTGTGTGTAGTCTACCTTCTGAGTCTGTGATATAGTCTGTAGTCTGTACTGTGTGTAGTCTACCTTCTGAGTCTGTGATATAGTCTGTCTGTACTGTGTGTAGTCTACCTTCTGAGTCTGTGATATAGTCTGTGTGTATCTACCTTCTGAGTGTGTTATAGTCTATAGTCTGTACTGTGTGTAGTCTACCTTCTGAGTCTGTGATATAGTCTGTACTGTGTGTAGTCTACCTTCTGAGTCTGTGATATAGTCTATAGTCTGTACTGTGTGTAGTCTACCTTCTGAGTCTGTGATATAGTCTATAGTCTGTACTGTGTGTAGTCTACCTTCTGAGTCTGTGATATAGTCTATAGTCTGTACTGTGTGTAGTCTACCTTCTGAGTCTGTGATATAGTCTATCTGTACTGTGTGTAGTCTACCTTCTGAGTCTGTGATATAGTCTATAGTCTGTACTGTGTGTAGTCTACCTTCTGAGTCTGTGATATAGTCTATAGTCTGTACTGTGTGTAGTCTACCTGTCTGATATAGTCTATAGTCTGTACTGTGTGTAGTCTACCTTCTGAGCCTGTGATATAGTCTATAGTCTGTACTGTGTGTAGTCTACCTTCTGAGTCTGTGATATAGTCTGTAGTCTGTACTGTGTAGTCTACCTTCTGAGTCCTGTCTGTGATATCTAGTCTGTACTGTGTGTAGTCTACCTTCTGAGCCTGTGTTATCGTCTGTACTGTGTGTAGTCTACCTTCTGAGTCTGTGATATAGTCTGTACTGTGTGTAGTCTACCTTCTGAGTCTGTGATATAGTCTGTACTGTGTGTAGTCTACCTTCTGAGCCTGTGTTATCGTCTTCCGGACCACCTCCTTGATGTGTGTTTGTCCATCAGCTGGGGGCTGCGTGTGCACGTTGACACGTGTCACTCCTCGGTATGACACGGCGTCGGGCCAGCCCAGATCCAGGTCGGGTATAGAACCTTCAGAGCGGTCGGGCCAGTACTGTAATGACAGTGGCCCGTTGCCCCCGTCGTACTCCTTCGCTCCCGCCTCGGCCTTGAGGTGCTCGCTTCCAGGCCGGTAGGCCTCCACGGTGCGCGCCAACCGCAGGAGCTCCGGTTCAGACAGGAAGTGTCGGAGGTCATGTTCACTGAGGTAGCTGCTAAAGGCCTCTCGCCCCCCGGTTAGCAGAGCCTCGAGCGCGAGCCGCTGGTCCTCGCTGTAGAAGAACTCGGGTTTGGACTCGGTCACGCGCCAGTTGATGTGATGCTCATCGAGACACTGCACCTGAGACAGAGCCATGGCGCTACGCTTTATCAATACCTAACTGATAATCACTGACGGATCAATAATATAACCCAACAGTTATTACCGACCGAGTGTTACTGAAGAACATTAAATATACAATCCCACGGTTGAACCGGGAGATTTACCAAACCTTTCCGACAAGAGTTCAACTGTCTCAGCTCATGTTGTATTCGTATCCGTGTACACCAGCTTCCCACGATTTGTCCCATAAAACACAAATAAGGTTTAAAATAAATAAAACAGCGACTTTTCTCCTCAAAGCCGACAGAAACCGAGACCGACTAGTTCATCAGCGGCACCATATAAACTACCGGTCGTCCAAATTGAGTCCAGTGCGTCTCCTCGTGTTGTAAAACGCAACAGAATTGAGCACAGAAGTCAATAGTTACAGGCTGAATATGAAATGTCTCTGTGAGATTATCACGGGTTCACGTCCCAGTGGAGCCTCAAACCACATCTCATGAACAAACACGCAGACACAGGTAAACCGGGACAAACTTCCCCACCCCGCCACGCCCGTCACACATGACCGCTTCAGCCCCGTTCCGGACGAGCACCGGGGAAGTGTGTTCGTGTGAGTCAAGAGGATCTTTTCAAACAGCATCAGCTTTAATCCAGACGGACTTGTTCAACTATTCTGATGACGAGACTCTTTTCAACAAACAAAAGAAAAAAGTCTCGTCTGTCTGCGGTTAAAAACTTTTCTCTCGGTTCTCTATTTGACTGGAAGCGAAGCACTTCCTAGATCCCGTTTAGTTCCTCCAGAAAACTGTTGACAGTTGAGACAAAAACTCCGCGGAGTTTCTTCCAAAAGTGTCTTGTCCTTTTATAGACAAAGTCCCAAATATTAAAACGAACGGTTAAATAATAGCGATAGTTAATAACCGCTAATGATCCTGTATCGCGGAGAGAGATCTAGCGTGTCTGTCTGTAACTCGAGCTGTGAACTCTGTAACGGAAGCTGTCCTCACCGGGGGACTCGAGGGCGGAGTGTCCGGTTAGTGGGTCAGTAAATAACAGAGAGAGAACCTAGAAACACTATTAACCCCGCCTCGTGTGTCGTGGCTAGAAGGTATCCAGCTTTAGTCAGAATGGACTTCTTTTTTTTTGTAGCCGGTTTACGCCTCGATCACACCGACAGTGTTTTTTTACATTTTGGTTTCACCAGAAGTACATTCATTTCCAATGGAACGAGGGTTATAATTGTGTATAATAATCATATACATTAAAACCAGGGTAATAATAATGGTGTGTTTTGCACCATGGCATTCACCCATGTTTGGACCTGGTACTTTGTTAAGGACATTAAACGCGTTTTTTTTTTTTTATCCCGTTTTACTTTGCTCTCTGCTTTTTTGACTCACTCACCCACCGTTACACGTTGTTCAGGTAATATCTTGGGGTGGTAAAATCAGAGTTTACCAATTGATCTCTGAGATTTCTGCCCCCGCGAGAGAAAACGACCAAGGGAAGGTCCGAAAACACCGAGACTAATCATCGGATTTTAGAATTTAGAATGTAGAATTTAGAATTTTAGATTTTAGAATGTGCCAAATGTTTGTGAAGAATTCCCTTCATTTGTTCAGAGCACTTTGGAATAGCGGCTAGTTAGAACACAAGAATGAGTCTTTTTTTTTTGCGAGACTTGAACAAGGTCACGTCTCGTTTTGTTTTTTAAAATTTTTTTCTCAATGGCAATATTAATCTGATCATTTTTTTTTGGAGCCCCTCTCCTTGAACTTTCTTTGCGTCTCAGATAATATTTCTGTCGAAATCTGATTTTTTTTTTTTTTTTTTGGCTAATTCTTTTGATTCGACAGAATTGGCTGTAGGGCAAACTGTTTTTCAAGGGGAAGCGGGTGACAACTATCAGCCCCTCAACAAACTGTTCGGATCAGTAGGTTTCCTGTAAAGATCAGTAGGTTTCCTGTAAAGATCAGTAGGTTTCCTGTAAAGATCAGTAGGTTTCCTGTAAAGATCAGTAGGTTTCCTGTAAAGATCAGTAGGTTTCCTGTAAAGATCAGTAGACTTCCTGTAAAGATCAGTAGACTTCCTGTAAAGATCAGTGGGTTTCCTGTAAAGATCAGTGTATAGAACATTATCTTCACACAAGATCAGAAGATCAAGGAAACCGGATGTGACGTGTGTCAGACTACATAGTAAATCTCAGATGCTCAGAACAGGAGTTTTAAGAAAAGCATGGAACGCCTGGAGCTGTTTGGCATCACAAAAATATCATCAACATACCGTTTCCCAAATAATGATGTGAGGCAAGAAACATTTTGGAGAGGATTGTAAAATAGACTGTTTCTCCATGTAACCCACATACACATTAGCATAGTTAGGAGCCATGGGGGGATCCCATAGCAGTACCTTTAGTCTGAATAAAGAAATCATGCAGAAACATGAAATAGTTATGTGTGAGTACAATTACAGCCAATGTTATAATGCAGGGACTGGAAGGTAGTTCAACGAGGGTCACGTTTTGCAGAAGAAAAATGTATAATGACTCAACATCAAAAGTAACTAACAAGGTATTCTCAGGGAGATGATCTGAGACCATACTGCTGGTGTCCTTTAGGAGGGGAGCTGTTCTGAGACCATACTGCTGGTTTCCTTTAGGAGGGGAGCTGTTCTGAGACCATACTGCTGGTGTCCTTTAGGAGGGGAGCTGTTCTGAGACCATACTGCTGGGGTCCTTTAGGAGGGGAGCTGTTCTGAGACCATACTGCTGGTGTCCTTTAGGAGGGGAGCTGTTCTGAGACCATACTGCTGGTGTCCTTTAGGAGGGGAGCTGTTCTGAGACCATACTGCTGGTGTCCTTTAGGAAGGGAGCTGTTCTGAGACCATACTGCTGGTGTCCTTTAGGAGGGGAGCTGGTCTGAGACCATACTGCTGGTGTCCTTTAGGAGGGGAGCTGTTCTGAGACCATACTGCTGGTGTCCTTTAGGAGGGGAGCTGTTCTGAGACCATACTGCTGGTGTCCTTTAGGAGGGGAGCTGTTCTGAGACCATACTGCTGGTGTCCTTTACGAGGGGAGCTGTTCTGAGACCATACTGCTGGTGTCCTTTAGGAGGGGAGCTGTTCTGAGATCATACTGCTGGTGTCCTTTAGGAGGGAGCTGTTCTGAGACCATACTGCTGGTGTCCTTTAGGAGGGGAGCTGTTCTGAGACCATACTGCTGGTGTCCTTTAGGAGGGGAGCTGTTCTGAGACCATACTGCTGGTGTCCTTAAGGAGGGGAGCTGTTCTGAGACCATACTGCTGGTGTCCTTTAGGAGGGGAGCTGTTCTGAGACCATACTGCTGGTGTCCTTTAGGAGGGGAGCTGTTCTGAGACCATACTGCTGGTGTCCTTTAGGAGGGGAGCTGTTCTGAGACCATACTGCTGGTGTCCTTTAGGAGGGGAGCTGTTCTGAGACCAGACTGCTGGTGTCCTTTAGGAGGGGAGCTGTTCTGAGACCATACTGCTGGTGTCCTTTAGGAGGGAGCTGTTCTGAGACCATACTGCTGGTGTCCTTTAGGAGGGAGCTGTTCTGAGACCATACTGCTGGTGTCCTTTAGGAGGGGAGCTGTTCTGAGACCATACTGCTGGTGTCCTTTAGGAGGGGAGCTGTTCTGAGACCATACTGCTGGTGTCCTTTAGGAGGGGAGCTGTTCTGAGACCATACTGCTGGTGTCCTTTAGGAGGGAGCTGTTCTGAGACCATACTGCTGGTGTCCTTTAGGAGGGGAGCTGTTCTGAGACCATACTGCTGGTGTCCTTTAGGAGGGGAGCTGTTCTGAGACCATACTGCTGGTGTCCTTTAGGAGGAGCTGTTCTGAGACCATACTGCTGGTGTCCTTTAGGAGGGGAACTGTTCTGAGACCATACTGCTGGTGTCCTTTAGGAGGGGAGCTGTTCTGAGACCATACTGCTGGTGTCCTTTAGGAGGAGCTGTTCTGAGACCATACTGCTGGTGTCCTTTAGGAGGGAGCTGTTCTGAGACCATACTGCTGGTGTCCTTTAGGAGGGGAGCTGTTCTGAGACCATACTGCTGGTGTCCTTTAGGAGGGGAGCTGTTCTGAGACCAGACTGCTGGTGTCCTTTAGGAGGGAGCTGTTCTGAGACCATACTGCTGGTGTCCTTTAGGAGGGGAGCTGTTCTGAGACCATACTGCTGGTGTCCTTTAGGAGGGGAGCTGTTCTGAGACCAGACTGCTGGTGTCCTTTAGGAGGGAGCTGTTCTGAGACCATACTGCTGGTGTCCTTTAGGAGGGAGCTGTTCTGAGACCATACTGCTGGTGTCCTTTAGGAGGGGAGCTGTTCTGAGACCATACTGCTGGTGTCCTTTAGGAGGGGAGCTGTTCTGAGACCATACTGCTGGTGTCCTTTAGGAGGGAGCTGTTCTGAGACCATACTGCTGGTGTCCTTTAGGAGGAGCTGTTCTGAGACCATACTGCTGGTGTCCTTTAGGAGGGGAGCTGTTCTGAGACCATACTGCTGGTGTCCTTTAGGAGGGGAGCTGTTCTGAGACCATACTGCTGGTGTCCTTTTTAGGAGGAGCTGTTCTGAGACCATACTGCTGGTGTCCTTTAGGAGGAGCTGTTCTGAGACCATACTGCTGGTGTCCTTTATAAAGGAGGAGAGCTGTTCTGAGACCATACTGCTGGTGTCCTTTAGGAGGGGAGCTGTTCTGAGACCATACTGCTGGTGTCCTTTAGGAGGGGAGCTGTTCTGAGACCATACTGCTGGTGTCCTTTAGGAGGGGAGCTGTTCTGAGACCATACTGCTGGTGTCCATTATAAAGGAGGAGAGCTGTTCTGAGACCATACTGCTGGTGTCCTTTAGGAGGGGAGCTGTTCTGAGACCATACTGCTGGTGTCCTTTAGGAGGGGAGCTGTTCTGAGACCATACTGCTGGTGTCCTTTAGGAGGGGAGCTGTTCTGAGACCATACTGCTGGTGTCCTTAAGGAGGGGAGCTGTTCTGAGACCATACTGCTGGTGTCCTTTACAAAGGAGGGGAGCTGGTCTGAGACCATACTGCTGGTGTCCTTAAGGAGGGGAGCTGGTCTGAGACCATACTGCTGGTGTCCTTTACAAAGGAGGGGAGCTGTTCTGCGGAGTGGTCTAATAAAAAAGTCCAACAAAAGTAGATAGAGGGGCCGTTACTGCATCAATGCCCAATAGGGCGCCCCCTGGAGGTAAACATCATAGACTTTCAAACCAGGGTATTGATAATGATGTATAATAATCATAGACATTATAACCAGGGTAATAATAATGGTGTATAATAATCATAGACATTATAACCAGGGTAATAATGGTGTATAATAATCATAGACATTAAAACCAGGGTAATAATGGTGTATAATAATCATAGACATTATAACCAGGGTAATAATGGTGTATAATAATCATAGACATTATAACCAGGGTAATAATGGTGTAATAATCATAGACATTATAACCAGGGTAATAATAATGGTGTATAATAATCATAGACATTATAACCAGGGTAATAATGGTGTATAATAATCATAGACATTAAAACCAGGGTAATAATAATGGTGTATAATAATCATAGACATTATAACCAGGGTAATAATGGTGTATAATAATCATAGACATTAAAACCAGGGTAATAATAATGGTGTATAATAATCATAGACATTATAACCAGGGTAATAATGGTGTGTAATAATCATAGACATTATAACCAGGGTAATAATGGTTTATAATAATCATAGACATTATAACCAGGGTAATAATGGTGTAATAATCATAGACATTATAACCAGGGTAATAATGGTGTGTAATAATCATAGACATTATAACCAGGGTAATAATGGTGTATAATAATCATAGACATTATAACCAGGGTAATAATAATGGTGTAATAATCATAGACATAACCAGGGTAATAATGGTGTGTAATAATCATAGACATTATAACCAGGGTAATAATGGTGTAATAATCATAGACATTATAACCAGGGTAATAATAATGGTGTATAATAATCATAGACATTATAACCAGGGTAATAATAATGGTGTATAATAATCATAGACATTATAACCAGGGTAATAATGGTGTAATAATCATAGACATTATAACCAGGGTAATAATGGTGTGTAATAATCCTAGACATTATAACCAGGGTAATAACTGTGTGTTCCAGACTCGGTGGGGTGTGTGGACCCAGAGGAGTGTGTGAGGGTGTGTGGAGCGGAGGTGGGTTGCTCCAACATCGCCTTCCCCAAACTGGTCATCGAACTCATGCCCAGCGGTGAGTGAGTGTGTGTAATGCTGTATGTGTGTAAAAGCCTGGTGTAGATTGTATCCGTCATGTCCTCTGGGTGGTGTAGAATGTCTCTGGGTGGTGTAGAATGTCTCTGGGTGGTGTAGAATGTATCCGTCATGTCCTCTGGGTGGTGTAGAATGTCTCTGGGTGGTGTAGAATGTCTCTGGGTGGTGTAGAATGTATCCGTCATGTCTCTGGGTGGTGTAGAATGTCTCTGGGTGGTGTAGAATGTCTCTGGGTGGTGTAGAATGTATCCGTCATGTCTCTGGGTGGTGTAGAATGTCTCTGGGTGGTGTAGATTGTATCTGTCATGTCTCTGGGTGGTGTAGAATGTATCCGTCATGTCTCTGGGTGGTGTAGAATGTCTCTGGGTGGTGTAGAATGTCTCTGGGTGGTGTAGATTGTATCCGTCATGTCTCTGGGTGGTGTAGAATGTCTCTGGGTGGTGTAGAATGTATCAGTCATGTCTCTGGGTGGTGTAGAATGTATCCGTCATGTCTCTGGGTGGTGTAGAATGTCTCTGGGTGGTGTGGAATGTCCCTGGGTGGTTGGCTTGGATTGGAATAGACAATACCGTGGGCTTGGCTTGGATTGGAATAGACAATACCATGGGGTTGGATTGGAATAGACAATACCATGGGGTTGGATTGGAATAGACAATACCATGGGATTGGCTTGGATTGGAATAGACAATACCATGGGGTTGGATTGGAATAGACAATACCATGGGCTTGGATTGGAATAGACAATACCATGGGGTTGGATTGGAATAGACAATACCATGGGGTTGGCTTGGATTGGAATAGACAATTCCATGGGGTTGGATTGGAATAGACAATACCATGGGCTTGGATTGGAATAGACAATACCATGGGGTTGGCTTGGATTGGAATAGACAATACCATGGGGTTGGATTGGAATAGACAATACCGTGGGGTTGGATTGGAATAGACAATACCATGGGCTTGGATTGGATTGGAATAGACAATACCGTGGGGTTGGCTTGGATTGGAATAGACAATACCATGGGGTTGGATTGGAATAGACAATACCATGGGGTTGGATTGGAATAGACAATACCATGGGCTTGGATTGGATTGGAATAGACAATACCATGGGGTTGGATTGGAATAGACAATACCATGGGGTTGGATTGGATTGGAATAGACAATACCATGGGGTTGGATTGGAATAGACAATACCATGGGGTTGGATTGGAATAGACAATACCATGGGCTTGGCTTGGAATAGACAATACCATGGGGTTGGATTGGAATAGACAATACCATGGGGTTGGATTGGAATAGACAATACCATGGGGTTGGCTTGGATTGGAATAGACAATACCATGGGGTTGGATTGGAATAGACAATACCATGGGGTTGGATTGGAATAGACAATACCATGGGGTTGGATTGGAATAGACAATACCATGGGGTTGGATTGGAATAGACAATACCATGGGCTTGGATTGGAATAGACAATACCATGGGGTTGGCTTGGATTGGAATAGACAATACCATGGGGTTGGATTGGAATAGACAATACCATGGGCTTGGATTGGAATAGACAATACCATGGGGTTGGCTTGGATTGGAATAGACAATACCATGGGGTTGGATTGGAATAGACAATACCGTGGGGTTGGATTGGAATAGACAATACCATGGGCTTGATTTGGAATAGACAATACCATGGAGTTGGATTGGAATAGACAATACCATGGGGTTGGATTGGAATAGACAATACCATGGGCTTGGATTGGAATAGACAATACCATGGGCTGGGATTGGAATAGACAATACCATGGGGTTGGCTTGGATTGGAATAGACAATACCATGGGGTTGGATTGGAATAGACAATACCGTGGGGTTGGATTGGAATAGACAATACCATGGGCTTGGATTGGATTGGAATAGACAATACCGTGGGGTTGGCTTGGATTGGAATAGACAATACCATGGGGTTGGATTGGAATAGACAATACCATGGGCTTGGATTGGAATAGACAATACCATGGGGTTGGATTGGAATAGACAATACCATGGGCTTGGATTGGAATAGACAATACCATGGGGTTGGCTTGGATTGGAATAGACAATACCATGGGGTTGGATTGGAATAGACAATACCATGGGGTTGGATTGGAATAGACAATACCATGGGGTTGGATTGGAATAGACAATACCATGGGGTTGGATTGGAATAGACAATACCATGGGGTTGGATTGGAATAGACAATACCATGGGGTTGGATTGGAATAGACAATACCATGGGGTTGGATTGGAATAGACAATACCATGGGCTTGGATTGGATTAGACAATACCATGGGGTTGGATTGGATTGGAATAGACAATACCATGGGGTTGGATTGGAATAGACAATACCATGGGGTTGGATTGGAATAGACAATACCATGGGGTTGGATTGGAATAGACAATACCATGGGGTTGGGTTGGATTGGATTGGAATAGACAATAGCATGGGGTTGGATTGGATTGGAATAGACAATACCATGGGGTTGGATTGGAATAGACAATACCATGGGGTTGGATTGGAATAGACAATACCATGGGGTTGGATTGGATTGGAATAGACAATACCATGGGGTTGGATTGGAATAGACAATACCATGGGGTTGGATTGGAATAGACAATACCATGGGGTTGGATTGGATTGGAATAGACAATACCATGGGGTTGGATTGGAATAGACAATACCATGGGGTTGTATTGGAATAGACAATACCATGGGGTTGGATTGGAATAGACAATACCATGGGGTTGGATTGGAAGAGACAATACCATGGGGTTGGTGATTCCATGTGTGTGTGTGTAGGTCTGATGATTCCATATGTGTGTGTGTGTGTGTGTGTAGGTCTGATGATTCCATGTGTGTGTGTGTGTGTAGGTCTGATGATTCCATATGTGTGTGTGTGTAGGTCTGATGATTCCATATGTGTGTGTGTGTGTAGGTCTGATGATTCCATGTGTGTGTGTGTGTAGGTCTGATGATTCCATATGTGTGTGTGTGTGTGTAGGTCTGATGATTCCATATGTGTGTGTGTGTGTAGGTCTGATGATTCCATGTGTGTGTGTGTAGGTCTGATGATTCCATGTGTGTGTGTGTGTAGGTCTGATGATTCCATATGTGTGTGTGTGTGTGTGTGTGTGTGTGTGTGTGTGTGTGTGTGTGTGTGTGTGTGTGTGTGTGTGTGTGTAGGTCTGATGACTCCATATGTGTGTGTGTGTGTGTAGGTCTGATGATTCCATGTGTGTGTGTGTAGGTCTGATGATTCCATGTGTGTGTGTGTAGGTCTGATGATTCCATATGTGTGTGTGTGTAGGTCTGATGATTCCATATGTGTGTGTGTGTAGGTCTGATGATTCCATATGTGTGTGTGTGTAGGTCTGATGATTCCATATGTGTGTGTGTGTAGGTCTGATGATTCCATGTGTGTGTGTGTAGGTCTGATGATTCCATGTGTGTGTGTGTAGGTCTGATGATTCCATATGTGTGTGTGTGTAGGTCTGATGATTCCATATGTGTGTGTGTGTGTAGGTCTGATGATTCCATATGTGTGTGTGTGTAGGTCTGATGATTCCATATGTGTGTGTGTGTGTAGGTCTGATGATTCCATATGTGTGTGTGTGTGTGTGTGTGTGTGTGTGTGTGTGTGTGTGTGTGTGTGTGTGTGTGTGTGTGTGTGTGTGTGTAGGTCTGATGACTCCATATGTGTGTGTGTGTGTGTAGGTCTGATGATTCCATGTGTGTGTGTGTAGGTCTGATGATTCCATATATGTGTGTGTGTGTGTGTGTGTGTGTGTGTGTGTGTGTGTGTAGGTCTGATGATTCCATATGTGTGTGTGTGTGTGTAGGTCTGATGATTCCATATGTGTGTGTGTGTGTGTAGGTCTGATGATTCCATATGTGTGTGTGTGTGTGTAGGTCTGATGATTCCATGTGTGTGTGTGTGTGTGTGTGTAGGTCTGATGATTCCATGTGTGTGTGTGTAGGTCTGATGATTCCATATGTGTGTGTAGGTCTGATGATTCCATGTGTGTGTGTGTGTGTGTGTGTGTGTGTGTGTGTGTGTGTGTGTGTGTGTGTGTGTGTGTGTGTGTGTGTGTGTAGGTCTGATGATTCCATGTGTGTGTGTGTGTGTGTAGGTCTGATGTTTCCGTGTGTGTGTGTGTGTGTGTAGGTCTGATGATTCCATATGTGTGTGTGTGTGTGTGTGTGTGTGTGTGTGTGTGTGTGTGTGTGTGTGTGTGTGTGTGTGTGTGTGTGTGTGTGTGTAGGTCTGCGGGGCTGATGATAGCAGTGATGATGGCGGCCCTGATGTCATCGTTGACCTCTATCTTTAACTCCTCCTCCACGCTCTTCACCATGGACATCTGGAAGAAGTACCGCGCGCGCCTCGAACGGAGCTGCTATTGGTCGGCAGGTCAGTCACTCACACTGGAACAGCTGCTATTGGTCGGCAGGTCAGTCACTCATACAGGAACAGCTGCTATTGGTCGGCAGGTCAGTCACTCACACAGGAACAGCTGCTATTGGTCGGCAGGTCAGTCACTCATACAGGAACAGCTGCTATTGGTCGGCAGGTCAGTCACTCATACAGGAACAGCTGCTGTTGGTCGGCAGGTCAGTCACTCATACAGGAACAGCTGCTATTGGTCGGCAGGTCACTCACTCATACAGGAACAGCTGCTATTGGTCGGCAGATCATTCACTCATACAGGAACAGCTGCTATTGGTCGGCAGGTCACTCACTCATACAGGAACAGCTGCTATTGGTCGGCAGGTCACTCACTCATACAGGAACAGCTGCTATTGGTCGGCAGGTCAGTCACTCACACAGGAACAGCTGCTTTTGGTCGGCAGGTCAGTCACTCATACTGGAACAGCTGCTATTGGTCGGCAGGTCAGTCACTCATACAGGAACAGCTGCTATTGGTCGGCAGATCAGTCACTCATACAGGAACAGCTGCTATTGGTCGGCAGGTCAGTCACTCACACTGGAACAGCTGCTATTGGTCGGCAGGTCAGTCACTCACACAGGAACAGCTGCTATTGGTCGGCAGGTCAGTCACTCACACTGGAACAGCTGCTATTGGTCGGCAGGTCAGTCACTCACACAGGAAAAGCTGTTATTGGTCGGCAGGTAAGTCACTCACGCAGGAACAGCAGGTCAGTCACTCACACAGGAACAGCTGCTATTGGTCGGCAGGTCAGTCACTCATACAGGAACAGCTGCTATTGGTCGGCAGGTCAGTCACTCACACAGGAACAGCTGCTATTGGTCGGCAGGTCAGTCACTCACACTGGAACAGCTGCTATTGGTCGGCAGGTCAGTCACTCACACAGGAAAAGCTGTTATTGTTCGGCAGGTAAGTCACTCACACTGGAACAGCTGCTATTGGTCGGCAGGTAAGTCACTCACACAAGAACAGCAGGTCAGTCACTCACACAGGAACAGCTGCTATTGGTCGGCAGGTCAGTCACTCATACAGGAACAGCTGTTATTGGTCGGCAGGTCAGTCACTCATACAGGAACAGCTGCTATTGGTCGGCAGGTCAGTCACTCACACAGGAACAGCTACTATAGGTCGGCAGGTCAGTCACTCACACTGGAACAGCTGCTATTGGTCGGCAGGTCAGTCACTCACACAGGAACAGCTGCTATTGGTCGGCAGGTTAGTCACTCACACAGGAACAGCTGCTATTGGTCGGCAGGTCAGTCACTCACACTGGAACAGCTGCTATTGGTCGGCAGGTCAGTCACTCATACAGGAACAGCTGCTATTGGTCGGCAGGTCAGTCACTCACACAGGAACAGCTGCTATTGGTCGGCAGGTCAGTCACTCATACAGGAACAGCTGCTATTGGTCGGCAGGTCAGTCACTCATACAGGAACAGCTGCTGTTGGTCGGCAGGTCAGTCACTCATACAGGAACAGCTGCTATTGGTCGGCAGGTCACTCACTCATACAGGAACAGCTGCTATTGGTCGGCAGATCATTCACTCATACAGGAACAGCTGCTATTGGTCGGCAGGTCACTCACTCATACAGGAACAGCTGCTATTGGTCGGCAGGTCACTCACTCATACAGGAACAGCTGCTATTGGTCGGCAGGTCAGTCACTCACACAGGAACAGCTGCTTTTGGTCGGCAGGTCAGTCACTCATACTGGAACAGCTGCTATTGGTCGGCAGGTCAGTCACTCATACAGGAACAGCTGCTATTGGTCGGCAGATCAGTCACTCATACAGGAACAGCTGCTATTGGTCGGCAGGTCAGTCACTCACACTGGAACAGCTGCTATTGGTCGGCAGGTCAGTCACTCACACAGGAACAGCTGCTATTGGTCGGCAGGTCAGTCACTCACACTGGAACAGCTGCTATTGGTCGGCAGGTCAGTCACTCACACAGGAAAAGCTGTTATTGGTCGGCAGGTAAGTCACTCACGCAGGAACAGCAGGTCAGTCACTCACACAGGAACAGCTGCTATTGGTCGGCAGGTGAGTCACTCATACAGGAACAGCTGCTATTGGTCGGCAGGTCAGTCACTCACACAGGAACAGCTGCTATTGGTCGGCAGGTCAGTCACTCACACTGGAACAGCTGCTATTGGTCGGCAGGTCAGTCACTCACACAGGAAAAGCTGTTATTGTTCGGCAGGTAAGTCACTCACACTGGAACAGCTGCTATTGGTCGGCAGGTAAGTCACTCACACAAGAACAGCAGGTCAGTCACTCACACAGGAACAGCTGCTATTGGTCGGCAGGTCAGTCACTCATACAGGAACAGCTGTTATTGGTCGGCAGGTCAGTCACTCATACAGGAACAGCTGCTATTGGTCGGCAGGTCAGTCACTCACACAGGAACAGCTGCTATTGGTCGGCAGGTCAGTCACTCACACAGGAACAGCTACTATAGGTCGGCAGGTCAGTCACTCACACTGGAACAGCTGCTATTGGTCGGCAGGTCAGTCACTCACACAGGAACAGCTGCTATTGGTCGGCAGGTTAGTCACTCACACAGGAACAGCTGCTATTGGTCGGCAGGTCAGTCACTCACACTGGAACAGCTGCTATTGGTCGGCAGGTCAGTCACTCACACAGGAACAGCAGGTCAGTCACTCACACAGGAACAGCTGCTATTGGTCGGCAGGTCAGTCACTCATACAGGAACAGCTGTTATTGGTCGTTAGGTCAGTCACTCATACAGAGACAGCTGCTATTGGTTGGCAGGTCACTCACTCATACAGGAACAGCTGCTATAGGTCGGCAGGTCAGTCACTCACACAGGAACAGCTGCTATTGGTCGGCAGGTCAGTCACTCATACAGGAACAGCTGCTATTGGTCGGCAGGTCAGTCACTCATACTGGAACAGCTGCTATTGGTCGGCAGGTCAGTCACTCATACAGGAACAGCTGCTATTGGTCGGCAGGTCAGTCACTCATACAGGAACAGCTGCTATTGGTCGGCAGGTCACTCACTCATACAGGAACAGCTGCTATTGGTCGGCAGGTCACTCACTCATACAGGAACAGCTGCTATTGGTCGGCAGGTCAGTCACTCACACAGGAACAGCTGCTATTGGTAAGCAGGTCAGTCACTCACACAGGAACAGCTGTTATTGGTCGGCAGGTCAGTCACTCACACTGGAACAGCTGCTATTGGTCGGCAGGTCAGTCACTCACACAGGAAAAGCTGTTATTGGTCGGCAGGTAAGTCACTCACACAGGAACAGCTGCTATTGGTCGGCAGGTCAGTCACTCACACTGGAACAGCTGCTATTGGTCGGCAGGTCAGTCACTCACACAGGAACAGCTGCTATTGGTCGGCAGGTCAGTCACTCACACAGGAACAGCTGCTATTGGTCGGCAGGTCAGTCACTCATACAGGAACAGCTGCTATTGGTCGGCAGGTCAGTCACTCACACAGGAACAGCTGCTTTTGGTCGGCAGGTCAGTCACTCACACTGGAACAGCTGCTATTGGTCGGCAGGTCAGTCACTCATACAGGAACAGCTGCTATTGGTCGGCAGATCAGTCACTCATACAGGAACAGCTGCTATTGGTCGGCAGGTCAGTCACTCACACAGGAACAGCTGCTATTGGTCGGCAGGTCAGTCACTCACACTGGAACAGCTGCTATTGGTCGGCAGGTCAGTCACTCACACAGGAAAAGCTGTTATTGGTCGGCAGGTAAGTCACTCACGCAGGAACAGCAGGTCAGTCACTCACACAGGAACAGCTGCTATTGGTCGGCAGGTCAGTCACTCATACAGGAACAGCTGCTATTGGTCGGCAGGTCAGTCACTCACACAGGAACAGCTGCTATTGGTCGGCAGGTCAGTCACTCACACTGGAACAGCTGCTATTGGTCGGCAGGTCAGTCACTCACACAGGAAAAGCTGTTATTGTTCGGCAGGTAAGTCACTCACACTGGAACAGCTGCTATTGGTCGGCAGGTAAGTCACTCACACAGGAACAGCAGGTCAGTCACTCACACAGGAACAGCTGCTATTGGTCGGCAGGTCAGTCACTCATACAGGAACAGTTGTTATTGGTCGGCAGGTCAGTCACTCATACAGGAACAGCTGCTATTGGTCGGCAGGTCAGTCACTCACACAGGAACAGCTGCTATTGGTCGGCAGGTCAGTCACTCACACAGGAACAGCTACTATAGGTCGGCAGGTCAGTCACTCACACTGGAACAGCTGCTATTGGTCGGCAGGTCAGTCACTCACACAGGAACAGCTGCTATTGGTCGGCAGGTTAGTCACTCACACAGGAACAGCTGCTATTGGTCGGCAGGTCAGTCACTCACACTGGAACAGCTGCTATTGGTCGGCAGGTCAGTCACTCACACAGGAACAGCAGGTCAGTCACTCACACAGGAACAGCTGCTATTGGTCGGCAGGTCAGTCACTCACACTGGAACAGCTGCTATTGGTCGGCAGGTCAGTCACTCACACAGGAACAGCTGCTATTGGTCGGCAGGTTAGTCACTCACACAGGAACAGCTGCTATTGGTCGGCAGGTCAGTCACTCACACTGGAACAGCTGCTATTGGTCGGCAGGTCAGTCACTCACACAGGAACAGCAGGTCAGTCACTCACACAGGAACAGCTGCTATTGGTCGGCAGGTCAGTCACTCATACAGGAACAGCTGTTATTGGTCGTTAGGTCAGTCACTCATACAGAGACAGCTGCTATTGGTTGGCAGGTCAGTCACTCACACAGGAACAGCTGCTATTGGTCGGCAGGTCACTCACTCATACAGGAACAGCTGCTATAGGTCGGCAGGTCAGTCACTCACACAGGAACAGCTGCTATTGGTCGGCAGGTCAGTCACTCATACAGGAACAGCTGCTATTGGTCGGCAGGTCAGTCACTCATACTGGAACAGCTGCTATTGGTCGGCAGGTCAGTCACTCATACAGGAACAGCTGCTATTGGTCGGCAGGTCAGTCACTCATACAGGAACAGCTGCTATTGGTCGGCAGGTCACTCACTCATACAGGAACAGCTGCTATTGGTCGGCAGGTCACTCACTCATACAGGAACAGCTGCTATTGGTCGGCAGGTCAGTCACTCACACAGGAACAGCTGCTATTGGTAAGCAGGTCAGTCACTCACACAGGAACAGCTGTTATTGGTCGGCAGGTCAGTCACTCACACTGGAACAGCGGCTATTGGTCGGCAGGTCAGTCACTCACACAGGAAAAGCTGTTATTGGTCGGCAGGTAAGTCACTCACACAGGAACAGCTGCTATTGGTCGGCAGGTCAGTCACTCACACTGGAACAGCTGCTATTGGTCGGCAGGTCAGTCACTCATACAGGAACAGCTGCTATTGGTCGGCAGGTCAGTCACTCACACAGGAACAGCTGCTATTGGTCGGCAGGTCAGTCACTCATACAGGAACAGCTGCTATTGGTCGGCAGGTCAGTCACTCACACAGGAACAGCTGCTTTTGGTCGGCAGGTCAGTCACTCACACTGGAACAGCTGCTATTGGTCGGCAGGTCAGTCACTCATACAGGAACAGCTGCTATTGGTCGGCAGATCAGTCACTCATACAGGAACAGCTGCTATTGGTCGGCAGGTCAGTCACTCACACAGGAACAGCTGCTATTGGTCGGCAGGTCAGTCACTCACACTGGAACAGCTGCTATTGGTCGGCAGGTCAGTCACTCACACAGGAAAAGCTGTTATTGGTCGGCAGGTAAGTCACTCACGCAGGAACAGCAGGTCAGTCACTCACACAGGAACAGCTGCTATTGGTCGGCAGGTCAGTCACTCATACAGGAACAGCTGCTATTGGTCGGCAGGTCAGTCACTCACACAGGAACAGCTGCTATTGGTCGGCAGGTCAGTCACTCACACTGGAACAGCTGCTGTTGGTCGGCAGGTCAGTCACTCACACAGGAAAAGCTGTTATTGTTCGGCAGGTAAGTCACTCACACTGGAACAGCTGCTATTGGTCGGCAGGTAAGTCACTCACACAGGAACAGCAGGTCAGTCACTCACACAGGAACAGCTGCTATTGGTCGGCAGGTCAGTCACTCATACAGGAACAGCTGTTATTGGTCGGCAGGTCAGTCACTCATACAGGAACAGCTGCTATTGGTCGGCAGGTCAGTCACTCACACAGGAACAGCTGCTATTGGTCGGCAGGTCAGTCACTCACACAGGAACAGCTACTATAGGTCGGCAGGTCAGTCACTCACACTGGAACAGCTGCTATTGGTCGGCAGGTCAGTCACTCACACAGGAACAGCTGCTATTGGTCGGCAGGTTAGTCACTCACACAGGAACAGCTGCTATTGGTCGGCAGGTCAGTCACTCACACTGGAACAGCTGCTATTGGTCGGCAGGTCAGTCACTCACACAGGAACAGCAGGTCAGTCACTCACACAGGAACAGCTGCTATTGGTCGGCAGGTCAGTCACTCATACAAGAACAGCTGTTATTGGTCGTTAGGTCAGTCACTCATACAGAGACAGCTGCTATTGGTTGGCAGGTCAGTCACTCACACAGGAACAGCTGCTATTGGTCGGCAGGTCACTCACTCATACAGGAACAGCTGCTATAGGTCGGCAGGTCAGTCACTCACACAGGAACAGCTGCTATTGGTCGGCAGGTCAGTCACTCACTCACACAGGAACAGCTGCTATTGGTCGGCAGGTCAGTCACTCACACAGGAACAGCTGCTGTTGGTCGGCAGGTAAGTCACTCACACAGGAACAGCTGTTATTGGTCGGCAGGTCACTCACTCACACAGGAACAGCTGTTATTGGTCGGCAGGTCACTCACTCACACAGGAACAGCTGCTATTGGTCGGCAGGTCACTCACTCACACAGGAACAGCTGCTATTGGTTCTATTCTTAGAGATGATGTCATTGTATACGGCTCCTAAATCTCCACTGTGTGTGTGTGTGTGTGTGTGTGTGTGTGTGTGTGTGTTTGTGTGTGTGTGTGTGTGTGTGTGTGTGTGTGTGTGTGTGTGTGTGTGTGGGTGTGTGTAGGATAGTAACAGTGATTCTGGTGGTGATAAGCGTGGTGTGGATTCCAATCCTGCAGTCGGCCAATAGCGGACAGCTCTACGTTTACATCCAATCAGTGACCAGTTACCTGGCTCCACCCGTTACCGCTGTCTTCTCATTGGCTATCTTCTGGACCAGAACCAACGAGCAGGTAACACACACTTTAGTCCAAAAGGAAGGACAGTCAAGAATCCCTTTTCTTTTGGGTTAGCAGGAAACAAACCCATGACTCTTGGTGTTGCAAGCACAGTGGTCTGAGCCACATAGGACATGTAACAGAGTATAGTTAGTCATATAATTAGGGTTATATACTGGTGTAATCAGAGGGTTCTATAGTATAGTTAGTCATATAATTAGGGTTATATACTGGTGTAATCAGAGGGTTCTATAGTATAGTTAGTCATATAATTAGGGTTATATACTATAGTATAGTTAGTCATATAATTAGGGTTATATACTGGTGTGGTCAGAGGGTTCTATAGTATAGTTAGTCATATAATTAGGGTTATATACTGGTGTGGTCAGAGGGTTCTATAGTTAGTCATATAATTAGGGTTATATACTGGTGTGATCAGAGGGTTGTATAGTATAGTTAGTCATATAATTAGGGTTATATACTGGTGTGATCAGAGGGTTGTATAGTATAGTTAGTCATATAATTAGGGTTATATACTGGTGTGATCAGAGGGTTGTATAGTATAGTTAGTCATATAATTAGGGTTATATACTGGTGTAATCAGAGGGTTCTATAGTATAGTTAGTCATATAATTAGGGTTATATACTATAGTATAGTTAGTCATATAATTAGGGTTATATACTGGTGTGATCAGAGGGTTCTATAGTTAGTCATATAATTAGGGTTATATACTGGTGTGATCAGAGGCTTCTATAGTTAGTCATATAATTAGGGTTATATACTGGTGTGATCAGAGGGTTCTATAGTTAGTCATATAATTAGGGTTATATACTGGTGTGATCAGAGGGTTGTATAGTTAGTAATATAATTAGGGTTATATACTATAGTATAGTTAGTCATATAATTAGGGTTATATAGTGGTGTGATCAGAGGGTTCTATAGTATAGTTAGTCATATAATTAGGGTTATATACTGGTGTGATCAGAGGGTTCTATAGTATAGTTAGTCATATAATTAGGGTTATATACTGGTGTGATCAGAGGGTTGTATAGTTATGTATATTAGTATAGTAGTCATATAATTAGGGTTATATACTATAGTATAGTTAGTATATAATTAGGGTTATATAGTGGTGTGATCAGAGGTTATATACTGGTAGAGGGTTGTATAGTTAGTCATATAATTAGGGTTATATACTGGTGTGATCAGAGGGTTCTATAGTTAGTCATATAGTTAGGGTTATATACTATTGTATAGTTAGTCATATAATTAGGGTTATATACTATAGTATAGTTAGTCATATAATTAGGGTTATATACTGGTGTGATCAGAGGGTTTATAGTATAGTTAGTCATATAATTAGGGTTATATACTGGTGTGATCAGATGGTTCTATAGTTAGTCATATAATTAGGGTTATATACTGGTGTGATCAGAGGGTTCTATAGTATAGTTAGTCATATAATTAGGGTTATATACTGGTGTGATCAGATGGTTCTATAGTTAGTCATATAATTAGGGTTATATACTGGTGTGATCAGAGGGTTCTATAGTTAGTCATATAATTAGGGTTATATACTGGTGTGATCAGATGGTTCTATAGTTAGTCATATAGTTAGGGTTATATACTGGTGTGATCAGAGGGTTCTATAGTATAGTTAGTCATATAATTAGGGTTATATACTGGTGTGATCAGATGGTTCTATAGTTAGTCATATAGTTAGGGTTATATACTGGTGTGATCAGAGGGTTCTATAGTATAGTTAGTCATATAATTAGGGTTATATACTGGTGTGATCAGAGGGTTCTATAGTTAGTCATATAATTAGGGTTATATACTATAGTATAGTTAGTCATATAATTAGGGTTATATACTGGTGTGATCAGAGGGTTCTATAGTATAGTTAGTCATATAATTAGGGTTATATACTGGTGTGATCAGAGGGTTCTATAGTATAGTTAGTCATATAATTAGGGTTATATACTGGTGTGATCAGAGGGTTCTATAGTTAGTTATATAATTAGGGTTATATACTGGTGTGATCAGAGGGTTGTATAGTTAGTCATATAATTAGGGTTATATACTGGTGTGATCAGAGGGTTCTATAGTATAGTTAGTCATATAATTAGGGTTATATACTGGTGTGATCAGAGGGTTCTATAGTTAGTCATATAATTAGGGTTATATACTGGTGTGATCAGAGGGTTCTATAGTTAGTCATATAATTAGGGTTATATACTGGTGTGATCAGAGGGTTTATAGTTAGTCATATAATTAGGGTTATATACTGGTGTGATCAGAGGGTTCTATAGTTAGTCATATAATTAGGGTTATATACTGGTGTGATCAGATGGTTCTATAGTTAGTCATATAATTAGGGTTATATACTGGTGTGATCAGAGGGTTCTATAGTTAGTCATATAATTAGGGTTATATACTGGTGTGATCAGAGGGTTGTATAGTTAGTCCTATTATTAGGGTTATATACTGGTGTGATCAGAGGGTTCTATAGTTAGTCATATAATTAGGGTTATATACTGGTGTGATCAGAGGGTTCTATAGTTAGTCATATAATTAGGGTTATATACTGGTGTGATCAGAGGGTTCTATAGTTCGTCATATTATTAGGGTTATATACTGGTGTGATCAGTGGGTTGTATAGTTAGTCATATAATTAGGGTTATATACTGGTGTGATCAGAGGGTTTATAGTATAGTTAGTCATATAATTAGGGTTATATACTATAGTATAGTTAGTCATATAATTAGGGTTATATACTGGTGTGATCAGAGGGTTGTATAGTTAGTAATATAATTAGGGTTATATACTATAGTATAGTTAGTCATATTATTAGGGTTATATACTGGTGTGATCAGAGGGTTCTATAGTATAGTTAGTCATATAATTAGGGTTATATACTGGTGTGATCAGAGGGTTCTATAGTTAGTCATATAATTAGGGTTATATACTATAGTATAGTTAGTCATATAATTAGGGTTATATACTATAGTATAGTTAGTCATATAATTAGTGTTATATACTGGTGTGATCAGAGGGTTCTATAGTTAGTCATATAATTAGGGTTATATACTGGTGTGATCAGAGGGTTCTATAGTTAGTCATATAATTAGGGTTATATACTGGTGTGATCAGAGGGTTCTATAGTTAGTCATATAATTAGGGTTATATACTATAGTATAGTTAGTCATATAATTAGGGTTATATACTGGTGTGATCAGATGGTTCTATAGTTAGTCATATAATTAGGGTTATATACTGGTGTGATCAGATGGTTCTATAGTTAGTCATATAATTAGGGTTATATACTGGTGTGATCAGAGGGTTCTATAGTTAGTCATATAATTAGGGTTATATACTATAGTATAGTTAGTCATATAATTAGGGTTATATACTGGTGTGATCAGAGGGTTCTATAGTTAGTCATATAATTAGGGTTATATACTGGTGTGATCAGAGGGTTCTATAGTTAGTCATATAATTAGGGTTATATACTGGTGTGATCAGATGGTTCTATAGTTAGTCATATAATTAGGGTTATATACTGGTGTGATCAGAGGGTTCTATAGTTAGTCATATAATTAGGGTTATATACTGGTGTGATCAGAGGGTTTATAGTATAGTTAGTCATATAATTAGGGTTATATACTATAGTATAGTTAGTCATATAATTAGGGTTATATACTGGTGTGATCAGAGGGTTGTATAGTTAGTCATATTATTAGGGTTATATACTGGTGTGATCAGAGGGTTCTATAGTATAGTTAGTCATATAATTAGGGTTATATACTGGTGTGATCAGAGGGTTCTATAGTTAGTCATATAATTAGGGTTATATACTGGTGTGACCAGAGGGTTCTATAGTTAGTCATATAATTAGGGTTATATACTGGTGTGATCAGATGGTTCTATAGTTCGTCATATAATTAGGGTTATATACTGGTGTGATCAGATGGTTCTATAGTTAGTCATATAATTAGGGTTATATACTGGTGTGATCAGAGGGTTCTATAGTTAGTCATATAATTAGGGTTATATACTATAGTATAGTTAGTCATATAATTAGGGTTATATACTGGTGTGATCAGAGGGTTCTATAGTTAGTCATATAATTAGGGTTATATACTGGTGTGATCAGAGGGTTCTATAGTTAGTCATATAATTAGGGTTATATACTGGTGTGATCAGAGGGTTCTATAGTTAGTCATATAATTAGGGTTATATACTATAGTATAGTTAGTCATATAATTAGGGTTATATACTGGTGTGATCAGAGGGTTGTATAGTTAGTAATATAATTAGGGTTATATACTATAGTATAGTTAGTCATATTATTAGGGTTATATACTGGTGTGATCAGAGGGTTCTATAGTATAGTTAGTCATATAATTAGGGTTATATACTGGTGTGATCAGATGGTTCTATAGTTAGTCATATAATTAGGGTTATATACTGGTGTGATCAGAGGGTTCTATAGTTAGTCATATAATTAGGGTTATATACTGGTGTGATCAGAGGGTTTATAGTATAGTTAGTCATATAATTAGGGTTATATACTATAGTATAGTTAGTCATATAATTAGGGTTATATACTGGTGTGATCAGAGGGTTGTATAGTTAGTAATATAATTAGGGTTATATACTATAGTATAGTTAGTCATATTATTAGGGTTATATACTGGTGTGATCAGAGGGTTCTATAGTATAGTTAGTCATATAATTAGGGTTATATACTGGTGTGATCAGGGTTCTATAGTTAGTTCTATATACTGGTGTGATCAGAGGGTTCTATATTAGTCATATAGTTAGGGTTATATACTGGTGTGATCAGAGGGTTCTATAGTTAGTCATATAATTAGGGTTATATACTATAGTATAGTTAGTCATATAATTAGGGTTATATACTGGTGTGATCAGAGGGTTCTATAGTTAGTCATATAATTAGGGTTATATACTGGTGTGATCAGAGGGTTCTATAGTATAGTTAGTCATATAATTAGGGTTATATACTGGTGTGGTCAGAGGGTTCTATAGTTAGTCATATAATTAGGGTTATATACTGGTGTGATCAGAGGGTTGTATAGTTAGTCATATAATTAGGGTTATATACTGGTGTGATCAGAGGGTTCTATAGTATAGTTAGTCATATAATTAGGGTTATATACTGGTGTGGTCAGAGGGTTCTATAGTTAGTCATATAATTAGGGTTATATACTGGTGTGATCAGTGGGTTGTATAGTTAGTCATATAATTAGGGTTATATACTGGTGTGATCAGAGGGTTCTATAGTATAGTTAGTCATATAATTAGGGTTATATACTGGTGTGATCAGAGGGTTTATAGTATAGTTAGTCATATAATTAGGGTTATATACTGGTGTGATCAGAGGGTTGTATAGTTAGTCATATAATTAGGGTTATATACTGGTGTGATCAGAGGGTTCTATAGTATAGTTAGTCATATAATTAGGGTTATATACTATAGTATAGTTAGTAATATAATTAGGGTTATATACTATAGTATAGTTAGTAATATAATTAGGGTTATATACTGGTGTGATCAGATGGAGTATTAAAATGATTCTGATTAATTAGGAAACAATGTACAGTATCAGTCAACAGTTTGGACACACCTTCCCATTCAAAGGGTTTTCTTTATTCTTACTATTTTCTACATTGTAGAATAATAGTGAAGACATCAAAACTATGAAATAACACACATGGAATCATGTGGTAACCAAAAACCAAATCAAAATATATTTTATATTTGTGGTTCTTCAAGGTATCCCTCCTTTGTCTTGATGACAGCTTCACACTAATTCAGAAGAGCCCTTTGTTAAGTTAATCAGGTGTTACATCTAGTGAAACGGAGACTGGACTTTAAAGTTCTATTATTAATCAGGTGTTACATCTAGTGAAACGGAGACTGGACTTTAAAGTTCTATTATTAATCAGGTGTTACATCTAGT
>NW_027040478.1:252796-300296 GCF_034236695.1 Oncorhynchus nerka
CATTGTGCTTCGTTCAGTTACGTATTCTTAGGCAAACAGTGCTCCTCTGTCTCAGTATCTCTTTATTTAACTAGGCAAAACAGTGCTCCTCAGTCTCAGTATGTATATCTCTTTATTTAACTAGGCAAAACAGTGCTCCTCAGTCTCAGTATGTGTATCTCTTTATTTAACTAGGCAAAACAGTGCTCCTCTGTCTCCCAGTATATCTCTTTATTTAACTAGTGCTCCTCAGTCTCAGTATCTCTTTATTTAACTAGGCAAAACAGTGCTCCCTCTGTCTCAGTATGTATATCTCTTTATTTAACTAGGCAAAACAGTGCTCCTCTGTCTCAGTATCTCTTTATTTAACTAGGCAAACAGTGCTCCTCTGTCTCAGTATGTATATCTCTTTATTTAACTAGGCAAAACAGTGCTCCTCTGTCTCAGTATGTATATCTCTTTATTTAACTAGGCAAAACAGTGCTCCTCAGTCTCAGTATGTGTATCTCTTTATTTAACTAGGCAAAACAGTGCTCCTCTGTCTCAGTATGTCTTTATATCTCTTTATTTAACTAGGCAAAACAGTGCTCTTCTGTCTCAGTATGTGTATCTCTTTATTTAACTAGGCAAAACAGTGCTCTTCTGTCTCAGTATCTCTTTATTTAACTAGGCAAAACAGTGCTCCTCTGTCTCAAAGTATGTATATCTCTTTATTTAACTAGGCAAACAGTGCTCCTCAGTCTCAGTATGTGTATCTTTTATTTAACTAGGCAAAACAGTGCTCCTCAGTCTCAGTATGTGTATCTCTTTATTTAACTAGGCAAAACAGTGCTCCTCTGTCTCAGTATCTCTTTATTTAACTAGGCAAAACAGTGCTCTTCTGTCTCAGTATCTCTTTATTTAACTAGGCAAAACAGTGCTCCTCTGTCTCAGTATCTCTTTATTTAACTAGGCAAAACAGTGCTCCTCTGTCTCAGTATGTGTATCTCTTTATTTAACTAGGCAAAACAGTGCTCCTCAGTCTCAGTATCTCTTTATTTAACTAGTGTATCTCTTTATTTAACTAGGCAAAACAGTGCTCCCTCTGTCTCAGTATCTCTTTATTTAACTAGGCAAAACAGTGCTCCTCTGTCTCAGTATCTCTTTATTTAACTAGGCAAAACAGTGCTCCTCTGTCTCAGTATGTGTATCTCCTCTGTCTCGTCTCAGTATCTCTTTATTTAACTAGGCAAAACAGTGCTCCTCTGTCTCAGTATCTCTTTATTTAACTAGGCAAAACAGTGCTCTTCTGTCTCAGTATCTCTTTATTTAACTAGGCAAAACAGTGCTCCTCTGTCTCAGTATCTCTTTATTTAACTAGGCAAAACAGTGCTCTTCTGTCTCAGTATGTGTATCTCTTTATTTAACTAGGCAAAACAGTGCTCCTCTGTCTCAGTATCTCTTTATTTAACTAGGCAAAACAGTGCTCCTCTGTCTCAGTATCTCTTTATTTAACTAGGCAAAACAGTGCTCCTCTGTCTCAGTATCTCTTTATTTAACTCTTTATTTAACTAGGCAAAACAGTGCTCCTCAGTCTCAGTATGTGTATCTCTTTATTTAACTAGGCAAAACAGTGCTCCTCTGTCTCAGTATGTGTATCTCTTTATTTAACTAGGCAAAACAGTGCTCCTGTCTCAGTATGTGTATCTCTTTATTTAACTAGGCAAAACAGTGCTCTTTATTTAACTAGGCAAAACAGTGCTCCTGTCTCAGTATGTGTATCTCTTTATTTAACTAGGCAAAACAGTGCTCCTCTGTCTCAGTATCTCTTTATTTAACTAGGCAAAACAGTGCTCCTCAGTCTCAGTATGTATATCTCTTTATTTAACTAGGCAAAACAGTGCTCCTCTGTCTCAGTATCTCTTTATTTAACTAGGCAAAACAGTGCTCCTCAGTCTCAGTATCTCTTTATTTAACTAGGCAAAACAGTGCTCCTCTGTCTCAGTATGTATATCTCTTTATTTAACTAGGCAAAACAGTGCTCCTCTGTCTCAGTATCTCTTTATTTAACTAGGCAAAACAGTGCTCCTCTGTCTCAGTATCTCTTTATTTAACTAGGCAAAACAGTGCTCCTCTGTCTCAGTATCTCTTTATTTAACTAGGCAAAACAGTGCTCCTCTGTCTCAGTATCTCTTTATTTAACTAGGCAAAACAGTGCTCCTCTGTCTCAGTATGTGTATCTCTTTATTTAACTAGGCAAAACAGTGCTCCTCTGTCTCAGTATGTGTATCTCTTTATTTAACTAGGCAAAACAGTGCTCCTCAGTCTCAGTATCTCTTTATTTAACTAGGCAAAACAGTGCTCCTCTGTCTCAGTATGTATATCTCTTTATTTAACTAGGCAAAACAGTGCTCCTCTGTCTCAGTATCTCTTTATTTAACTAGGCAAAACAGTGCTCCTCAGTCTCAGTATGTGTATCTCTTTATTTAACTAGGCAAAACAGTGCTCTTCTGTCTCAGTATGTGTATCTCTTTATTTAACTAGGCAAAACAGTGCTCCTCTGTCTCAGTATCTCTTTATTTAACTAGGCAAAACAGTGCTCCTCTGTCTCAGTATCTCTTTATTTAACTAGGCAAAACAGTGCTCCTCTGTCTCAGTATGTGTATCTCTTTATTTAACTAGGCAAAACAGTGCTCCTCTGTCTCAGTATGTATATCTTTATTTAACTAGGCAAACAGTGCTCCTCTGTCTCAGTATCTCTTTATTTAACTAGGCAAAACAGTGCTCCTCTGTCTCAGTATCTCTTTATTTAACTAGGCAAAACAGTGCTCCTCTGTCTCAGTATGTGTATCTCTTTATTTAACTAGGCAAAACAGTGCTCCTCAGTCTCAGTATGTGTATCTCTTTATTTAACTAGGCAAAACAGTGCTCCTCAGTCTCAGTATGTGTATCTCTTTATTTAACTAGGCAAAACAGTGCTCCTCTGTCTCAGTATCTCTTTATTTAACTAGGCAAAACAGTGCTCCTCTGTCTCAGTATGTGTATCTCTTTATTTAACTAGGCAAAACAGTGCTCCTCTGTCTCAGTATCTCTTTATTTAACTAGGCAAAACAGTGCTCCTCTGTCTCAGTATCTCTTTATTTAACTAGGCAAAACAGTGCTCCTCTGTCTCAGTATCTCTTTATTTAACTAGGCAAAACAGTGCTCCTCTGTCTCAGTATCTCTTTATTTAACTAGGCAAAACAGTGCTCCTCTGTCTCAGTATCTCTTTATTTAACTAGGCAAAACAGTGCTCCTCTGTCTCAGTATCTCTTTATTTAACTAGGCAAAACAGTGCTCCTCAGTCTCAGTATGTGTATCTCTTTATTTAACTAGGCAAAACAGTGCTCCTCTGTCTCAGTATCTCTTTATTTAACTAGGCAAAACAGTGCTCCTCTGTCTCAGTATCTCTTTATTTAACTAGGCAAAACAGTGCTCCTCTGTCTCAGTATGTATATCTCTTTATTTAACTAGGCAAAACAGTGCTCCTCTGTCTCAGTATCTCTTTATTTAACTAGGCAAAACAGTGCTCCTCTGTCTCAGTATCTCTTTATTTAACTAGGCAAAACAGTGCTCCTCAGTCTCAGTATGTGTATCTCTTTATTTAACTAGGCAAAACAGTGCTCCTCAGTCTCAGTATGTGTATCTCTTTATTTAACTAGGCAAAACAGTGCTCCTCTGTCTCAGTATGTGTATCTCTTTATTTAACTAGGCAAAACAGTGCTCCTCTGTCTCAGTATCTCTTTATTTAACTAGGCAAAACAGTGCTCCTCAGTCTCAGTATGTGTATCTCTTTATTTAACTAGGCAAAACAGTGCTCCTCTGTCTCAGTATGTGTATCTCTTTATTTAACTAGGCAAAACAGTGCTCCTCTGTCTCAGTATCTCTTTATTTAACTAGGCAAAACAGTGCTCCTCTGTCTCAGTATCTCTTTATTTAACTAGGCAAAACAGTGCTCCTCTGTCTCAGTATGTGTATCTCTTTATTTAACTAGGCAAAACAGTGCTCCTCTGTCTCAGTATGTGTATCTCTTTATTTAACTAGGCAAAACAGTGCTCTTCTGTCTCAGTATCTCTTTATTTAACTAGGCAAAACAGTGCTCCTCAGTCTCAGTATCTCTTTATTTAACTAGGCAAAACAGTGCTCCTCTGTTTAATGTATATCTCTTTATTTAAAAAACAGTGCTCCTCAGTCTCAGTATCTCTTTATTTAACTAGGCAAAACAGTGCTCCTCTGTCTCAGTATCTCTTTATTTAACTAGGCAAAACAGTGCTCCTCAGTCTCAGTATCTCTTTATTTAACTAGGCAAAACAGTGCTCCTCTGTCTCAGTATCTCTTTATTTAACTAGGCAAAACAGTGCTCCTCAGTCTCAATGTGTATCTCTTTATTTAACTAGGCAAAACAGTGCTCCTCAGTCTCAGTATGTGTATCTCTTTATTTAACTAGGCAAAACAGTGCTCCTCTGTCTCAGTATCTCTTTATTTAACTAGGCAAAACAGTGCTCCTCAGTCTCAGTATGTGTATCTCTTTATTTAACTAGGCAAAACAGTGCTCCTCTGTCTCAGTATGTGTATCTCTTTATTTAACTAGGCAAAACAGTGCTCCTCAGTCTCAGTATCTCTTTATTTAACTAGGCAAAACAGTGCTCCTCTGTCTCATCTCTTTATTTAACTAGGCAAAACAGTGCTCCTCTGTCTCAGTATGTGCTCCTCTCAGTCTCTTTATTTAACTAGGCAAAACAGTGCTCCTCTGTCTCAGTATTTAACTAGGCAAAACAGTGCTCTCTGTCTCAGTATCTCTTTATTTAACTAGGCAAAACAGTGCTCCTCTGTCTCAGTATCTCTTTATTTAACTAGGCAAAACAGTGCTCCTCTGTCTCAGTATGTCTTTATTTAACTAGGCAAAACAGTGCTCCTCATCTCAGTATGTTATCTCTTTATTTAACTAGGCAAAACAGTGCTCTTTATTTAACTAGGCAAAACAGTGCTCCTCAGTCTCAGTCTCAGTATCTCTTTATTTAACTAGGCAAAACAGTGCTCCTCTGTCTCAGTATCTCTTTATTTAACTAGGCAAAACAGTGCTCCTCTGTCTCAGTATGTATATCTCTTTATTTAACTAGGCAAAACAGTGCTCCTCAGTCTCAGTATCTCTTTATTTAACTAGTCTCAGTATCTCTTTAAACAGTGCTCCTCTGTCTCAGTATGTATATCTCTTTATTTAACTAGGCAAAACAGTGCTCCTCAGTCTCAGTATCTCTTTATTTAACTAGGCAAAACAGTGCTCCTCAGTCTCAGTATCTCTTTATTTAACTAGGCAAAACAGTGCTCCTCTGTCTCAGTATGTGTATCTCTTTATTTAACTAGGCAAAACAGTGCTCCTCAGTCTCAGTATGTGTATCTCTTTATTTAACTAGGCACAGAGTGAACACATGGACATTGATCTGCTGGTATTAGTCGTGCAAACACATGTATTTTTATTGTGACACGGAGTCAGTGAGATTTGAACCTATGATCTCTATTCCTAGAATTAGTCCACTGGGCCACCAGGATGGAGCCAACATGCCATGTTTGTTTATGCATACAAAGCTGTTCATTTCAGTCTATTCAAACAGACCACATTTCAAAGGAAACGAGAACTATGAACATCAGGTGTAGCCAGTTAGTGGGCTTGGCAACACACCTGAACACACTTAACTAGAGGATAGAGAGAGTTTTGTTAATGCTGAGAACGGAATGTAGATGTCTTGAAATAACTTTCTTAGAACATTTTCTGAACGTTAAGTTTTCTTAATTGTTCTGGGAACATGACTAAATAGAACCATGAGAAAACCTGCAGAAAAAGTGATGCTGAAGGACTGAAATTACCACTGAAGAACGTTGCTTCTTAACATTCTCTGAACGTTCTGGGAACATGACTAAATAGAACCATGAGAAAACCTGCAGAAAACATGCTGAAAGACTGAAATTACCACTGAAGAACGTTGCTTCTTAACATTCTCTGAACGTTCTGGGAACATGACTAAATAGAACTATGAGAAAACCTGCAGAAAACATGCTGATGGACTGAAATTACCACTGAAGAACGTTGCTTCTGAACGTTCTGGGAACATGACTAAATAGAACCATGAGAAAACCTGCAGAAAACATGCTGATGGACTGAAATTACCACTGAAGAACGTTGCTTCTTAACATTCTCTGAACGTTCTGGGAACATGACTAAATAGAACAACTCTTCACTAACCAGACATATCACCTCTTCATTAACCAGACATATCACCTCTTCATTAACCAGACATATCACCTCTTCATTAACCAGACATATCACCTCTTCATTAACCAGACATATCACCTCTTCATTAACCAGACATATCACCTCTTCACTAACCAGACATATCACCTCTTCATTAACCAGACATATCACCTCTTCATTAACCAGACATATCAACTCTTCACTAACCAGACATATCAACTCTTCATTAACCAGACATATCACCCCTTCATTAACCAGACATATCAACTCTTCATTAACCAGACATATCAACTCTTCACTAACCAGACATATCACCCCTTCACTAACCAGACATATCAACTCTTCATTAACAGAACATATCAACTCTACATTAACCAGACATATCACCTCTCTGGCTGCATTAACCAGACATATCAACTCTACATTAACCAGACATATCAACTCTACATTAACCAGACATATCACCTCTTCATTAACCAGACATATCAACTCTTCACTAACCAGACATATCAACTCTACATTAACAGAACATATCAACTCTTCACTAACCAGACATATCACCTCTTCATTAACCAGACATATCAACTCTTCATTAACCAGACATATCACCTCTTCATTAACCAGACATATCAACTCTTCACTAACCAGACATATCAACTCTACATTAACAGAACATATCAACTCTTCACTAACCAGACATATCACCTCTTCATTAACCAGACATATCACCTCTTCACTAACCAGACATATCAACTCTTCACTAACCAGACATATCAACTCTTCATTAACCAGACATATCAACTCTTCACTAACCAGACATATCACCTCTTCACTAACCAGACATATCAACTCTTCACTAACCAGACATATCAACTCTACATTAACAGAACATATCAACTCTTCATTAACCAGACATATCACCTCTTCATTAACCAGACATATCAACTCTTCACTAACCAGACATATCAACTCTTCATTAACAGAACATATCAACTCTACATTAACCAGACATATCAACTCTTCATTAACAGAACATATCAACTCTTCACTAACCAGACATATCAACTCTTCATTAACCAGACATATCAACTCTTCACTAACCAGACATATCAACTCTTCATTAACCAGACATATCACCTCTTCACTAACCAGACATATCACCCCTTCATTAACCAGACATATCAACTCTTCACTAACCAGACATATCACCCCTTCATTAACCAGACATATCAACTCTACATTAACCAGACGTATCAACTCTTCATTAACCAGACGTATCAACTCTTCATTAACCAGACATATCAACTCTACATTAACCAGACATATCAACTCTTCACTAACCAGACATATCAACTCTACACTAACCAGACATATCAACTCTACATTAACCAGACATATCACCCCTTCATTAACCAGACATATCAACTCTTCATTAACCAGACATATCAACTCTACATTAACCAGACATATCAACTCTTCACTAACCAGACATATCAACTCTTCATTAACCAGACATATCAACTCTACATTAACCAGACATATCACCTCTCTGGCTGCATTAACCAGACATATCACCTCTTCATCAACCAGACATATCAACTCTTCATTAACCAGACATATCACCTCTACATTAACCAGACATATCAACTCTACATTAACCAGACATATCAACTCTACATTAACCAGACATATCACCTCTACATTAACCAGACATATCAACTCTACACTAACCAGACATATCAACTCTTCATTAACCAGACATATCAACTCTACATTAACCAGACATATCAACTCTTCACTAACCAGACATATCAACTCTACATTAACCAGACATATCAACTCTTCATTAACCAGACATATCAACTCTACATTAACCAGACATATCAACTCTACATTAACCAGACATATCAACTCTTCACTAACCAGACATATCAACTCTCCATTAACCAGACATATCAACTCTTCATTAACCAGACATATCACCTCTACATTAACCAGACATATCAACTCTTCATTAACCAGACATATCAACTCTTCATTAACCAGACATATCAACTCTTCACTAACCAGACATATCAACTCTCTGGCTGCATTAACCAGACATATCAACTCTACATTAACCAGACATATCAACTCTTCATTAACCAGACATATCAACTCTTCACTAACCAGACATATCAACTCTCTGGCTGCATTAACCAGACATATCAACTCTTCACTAACCAGACATATCAACTCTTCATTAACCAGACATATCAACTCTTCACTAACCAGACATATCAACTCTTCACTAACCAGACATATCAACTCTTCACTAACCAGACATATCAACTCTTCATTAACCAGACATATCAACTCTTCACTAACCAGACATATCAACTCTACATTAACCAGACATATCAACTCTTCACTAACCAGACATATCAACTCTTCATTAACCAGACATATCAACTCTTCACTAACCAGACATATCAACTCTTCACTAACCAGACATATCAACTCTTCATTAACCAGACATATCAACTCTTCATTAACCAGACATATCAACTCTACATTAACCAGACATATCAACTCTTCATTAACCAGACATATCAACTCTTCACTAACCAGACATATCAACTCTTCACTAACCAGACATATCAACTCTTCACTAACCAGACATATCAACTCTTCACTAACCAGACATATCAACTCTTCACTAACCAGACATATCAACTCTTCATTAACCAGACATATCACCTCTTCATTAACCAGACATATCAACTCTTCATTAACCAGACATATCAACTCTTCACTAACCAGACATATCAACTCTCTGGCTGCATTAACCAGACATATCAACTCTTCACTAACCAGACATATCAACTCTTCACTAACCAGACATATCAACTCTTCACTAACCAGACATATCAACTCTTCACTAACCAGACATATCAACTCTTCATTAACCAGACATATCAACTCTACATTAACCAGACATATCAACTCTTCACTAACCAGACATATCAACTCTACATTAACCAGACATATCACCTCTTCACTAACCAGACATATCAACTCTTCATTAACCAGACATATCAACTCTCTGGCTGCATTAACCAGACATATCAACTCTACATTAACCAGACATATCAACTCTACATTAACCAGACATATCAACTCTTCACTAACCAGACATATCAACTCTTCATTAACCAGACATATCACCTCTTCACTAACCAGACATATCAACTCTTCACTAACCAGACATATCAACTCTACATTAACCAGACATATCAACTCTACATTAACCAGACATATCAACTCTTCACTAACCAGACATATCAACTCTACATTAACCAGACATATCAACTCTACATTAACCAGACATATCAACTCTACATTAACCAGACATATCAACTCTCTGGCTGCATTAACCAGACATATCAACTCTCTGGCTGCATTAACCAGACATATCAACTCTTCACTAACCAGACATATCAACTCTTCACTAACCAGACATATCAACTCTTCACTAACCAGACATATCAACTCTTCACTAACCAGACATATCAACTCTTCATTAACCAGACATATCAACTCTACATTAACCAGACATATCAACTCTTCACTAACCAGACATATCAACTCTTCACTAACCAGACATATCAACTCTCTGGCTGCATTAACCAGACATATCAACTCTTCACTAACCAGACATATCAACTCTTCATTAACCAGACATATCACCTCTTCATTAACCAGACATATCAACTCTTCACTAACCAGACATATCAACTCTTCACTAACCAGACATATCAACTCTTCATTAACCAGACATATCACCTCTTCATTAACCAGACATATCAACTCTTCACTAACCAGACATATCAACTCTTCATTAACCAGACATATCAACTCTTCACTAACCAGACATATCAACTCTCTGGCTGCATTAACCAGACATATCAACTCTCTGGCTGCATTAACCAGACATATCAACTCTTCACTAACCAGACATATCAACTCTTCACTAACCAGACATATCAACTCTTCATTAACCAGACATATCAACTCTTCACTAACCAGACATATCAACTCTTCACTAACCAGACATATCAACTCTTCATTAACCAGACATATCAACTCTACATTAACCAGACATATCAACTCTTCACTAACCAGACATATCAACTCTTCATTAACCAGACATATCAACTCTGCATTAACCAGACATATCAACTCTTCATTAACCAGACATATCAACTCTACATTAACCAGACATATCAACTCTTCACTAACCAGACATATCAACTCTTCACTAACCAGACATATCAACTCTTCACTAACCAGACATATCAACTCTTCATTAACCAGACATATCACCCCTTCATTAACCAGACATATCAACTCTACATTAACCAGACATATCAACTCTTCATTAACCAGACATATCAACTCTTCATTAACCAGACATATCAACTCTTCACTAACCAGACATATCAACTCTCTGGCTGCATTAACCAGACATATCAACTCTTCATTAACCAGACATATCAACTCTTCACTAACCAGACATATCACCTCTTCATCAACCAGACATATCAACTCTACATTAACCAGACATATCACCTCTTCATTAACCAGACATATCAACTCTACATTAACCAGACATATCAACTCTTCACTAACCAGACATATCAACTCTTCATTAACCAGACATATCAACTCTTCATTAACCAGACATATCAACTCTACATTAACCAGACATATCAACTCTTCACTAACCAGACATATCAACTCTACATTAACCAGACATATCAACTCTTCATTAACCAGACATATCACCTCTTCACTAACCAGACATATCAACTCTCTGGCTGCATTAACCAGACATATCAACTCTTCACTAACCAGACATATCAACTCTACACTAACCAGACATATCAACTCTACACTAACCAGACATATCAACTCTACACTAACCAGACATATCAACTCTTCACTAACCAGACATATCAACTCTCTGGCTGCATTAACCAGACATATCAACTCTCTGGCTGCATTAACCAGACATATCAACTCTCTGGCTGCATTAACCAGACATATCAACTCTACACTAACCAGACATATCAACTCTTCATTAACCAGACATATCAACTCTCTGGCTGCATTAACCAGACATATCAACTCTCTGGCTGCATTAACCAGACATATCAACTCTACACTAACCAGACATATCAACTCTACACTAACCAGACATATCAACTCTTCATTAACCAGACATATCAACTCTTCATTAACCAGACATATCAACTCTACATTAACCAGACATATCACCTCTCCAGACATATCAACTCTTCATCAACCAGACATATCAACTCTTCATCAACCAGACATATCAACTCTTCATCAACCAGACATATCAACTCTTCATTAACCAGACATATCACCTCTTCATTAACCAGACATATCAACTCTTCACTAACCAGACATATCAACTCTTCATTAACCAGACATATCACCTCTTCATTAACAGAACATATCAACTCTACATTAACCAGACATATCAACTCTCTGGCTGCATTAACCAGACATATCACCTCTCCAGACATATCAACTCTTCATTAACCAGACATATCAACTCTTCATTAACCAGACATATCAACTCTTCATTAACCAGACATATCAACTCTACATTAACCAGACATATCAACTCTACACTAACCAGACATATCAACTCTACATTAACCAGACATATCACCTCTCCAGACATATCAACTCTACATCAACCAGACATATCAACTCTACATTAACCAGACATATCAACTCTACACTAACCAGACATATCAACTCTTCACTAACCAGACATATCAACTCTTCACTAACCAGACATATCAACTCTTCATTAACCAGACATATCAACTCTTCATTAACCAGACATATCAACTCTTCATTAACCAGACATATCACCCCTTCATTAACCAGACATATCACCCCTTCATTAACCAGACATATCAACTCTACATTAACCAGACATATCACCTCTTCACTAACCAGACATATCAACTCTACATTAACCAGACATATCAACTCTTCATTAACCAGACATATCAACTCTCTGGCTGCATTAACCAGACATATCAACTCTTCATTAACCAGACATATCAACTCTTCACTAACCAGACATATCAACTCTTCACTAACCAGACATATCAACTCTTCATTAACCAGACATATCAACTCTCTGGCTGCACTAACCAGACATATCAACTCTACATTAACCAGACATATCACCTCTACATTAACCAGACATATCAACTCTTCATTAACCAGACATATCAACTCTTCATTAACCAGACATATCAACTCTTCACTAACCAGACATATCAACTCTTCACTAACCAGACATATCAACTCTTCATTAACCAGACATATCACCTCTTCATTAACCAGACATATCAACTCTTCATCAACCAGACATATCAACTCTTCATTAACCAGACATATCACCTCTTCATTAACCAGACATATCAACTCTTCATTAACCAGACATATCAACTCTTCATTAACCAGACATATCAACTCTTCATTAACCAGACATATCAACTCTTCATTAACCAGACATATCAACTCTACACTAACCAGACATATCAACTCTTCACTAACCAGACATATCAACTCTTCATTAACCAGACATATCAACTCTACACTAACCAGACATATCAACTCTTCACTAACCAGACATATCAACTCTTCATTAACCAGACATATCAACTCTTCATTAACCAGACATATCAACTCTCCAGACATATCACCTCTTCATTAACCAGACATATCAACTCTTCACTAACCAGACATATCAACTCTTCACTAACCAGACATATCAACTCTTCATTAACCAGACATATCAACTCTCTGGCTGCACTAACCAGACATATCAACTCTACATTAACCAGACATATCAACTCTCCAGACATATCACCTCTTCATTAACCAGACATATCAACTCTTCACTAACCAGACATATCAACTCTACATTAACCAGACATATCAACTCTTCACTAACCAGACATATCAACTCTACATTAACCAGACATATCAACTCTTCACTAACCAGACATATCACCTCTTCATTAACCAGACATATCAACTCTTCACTAACCAGACATATCAACTCTTCACTAACCAGACATATCAACTCTTCATTAACCAGACATATCACCTCTTCACTAACCAGACATATCAACTCTTCACTAACCAGACATATCAACTCTTCACTAACCAGACATATCAACTCTTCATTAACCAGACATATCACCTCTTCATTAACCAGACATATCAACTCTTCATCAACCAGACATATCAACTCTACATTAACCAGACATATCACCTCTTCATTAACCAGACATATCAACTCTTCATTAACCAGACATATCAACTCTTCATTAACCAGACATATCAACTCTTCATTAACCAGACATATCAACTCTTCATTAACCAGACATATCAACTCTACACTAACCAGACATATCAACTCTTCACTAACCAGACATATCAACTCTTCATTAACCAGACATATCAACTCTTCACTAACCAGACATATCAACTCTTCACTAACCAGACATATCAACTCTTCATTAACCAGACATATCAACTCTTCATTAACCAGACATATCAACTCTCCAGACATATCACCTCTTCATTAACCAGACATATCAACTCTTCACTAACCAGACATATCAACTCTTCACTAACCAGACATATCAACTCTTCATTAACCAGACATATCAACTCTCTGGCTGCACTAACCAGACATATCACCTCTACATTAACCAGACATATCAACTCTCCAGACATATCAACTCTTCATTAACCAGACATATCAACTCTTCACTAACCAGACATATCAACTCTACATTAACCAGACATATCAACTCTTCATTAACCAGACATATCAACTCTACATTAACCAGACATATCAACTCTTCACTAACCAGACATATCAACTCTTCACTAACCAGACATATCAACTCTTCACTAACCAGACATATCAACTCTTCATTAACCAGACATATCACCTCTTCATTAACCAGACATATCAACTCTTCATCAACCAGACATATCAACTCTACATTAACCAGACATATCACCTCTTCATTAACCAGACATATCAACTCTTCATTAACCAGACATATCAACTCTTCATTAACCAGACATATCAACTCTTCATTAACCAGACATATCAACTCTTCATTAACCAGACATATCAACTCTACACTAACCAGACATATCAACTCTTCACTAACCAGACATATCAACTCTTCATTAACCAGACATATCAACTCTACACTAACCAGACATATCAACTCTTCACTAACCAGACATATCAACTCTTCATTAACCAGACATATCAACTCTTCATTAACCAGACATATCAACTCTCCAGACATATCACCTCTTCATTAACCAGACATATCAACTCTTCACTAACCAGACATATCAACTCTTCACTAACCAGACATATCAACTCTTCATTAACCAGACATATCAACTCTCTGGCTGCACTAACCAGACATATCACCTCTACATTAACCAGACATATCAACTCTCCAGACATATCACCTCTTCATTAACCAGACATATCAACTCTTCACTAACCAGACATATCAACTCTACATTAACCAGACATATCAACTCTTCACTAACCAGACATATCAACTCTACATTAACCAGACATATCAACTCTTCACTAACCAGACATATCACCTCTTCATTAACCAGACATATCAACTCTTCACTAACCAGACATATCAACTCTTCACTAACCAGACATATCAACTCTACATTAACCAGACATATCACCTCTTCACTAACCAGACATATCAACTCTTCACTAACCAGACATATCAACTCTACATTAACCAGACATATCAACTCTTCACTAACCAGACATATCAACTCTACATTAACCAGACATATCAACTCTACATTAACCAGACATATCAACTCTCTGGCTGCATTAACCAGACATATCAACTCTACATTAACCAGACATATCAACTCTTCATTAACCAGACATATCAACTCTCTGGCTGCATTAACCAGACATATCAACTCTACATTAACCAGACATATCAACTCTCTGGCTGCATTAACCAGACATATCAACTCTACATTAACCAGACATATCAACTCTACATTAACCAGACATATCAACTCTTCACTAACCAGACATATCAACTCTACATTAACCAGACATATCACCTCTCCATTAACCAGACATATCAACTCTTCATTAACCAGACATATCAACTCTCTGGCTGCATTAACCAGACATATCAACTCTACATTAACCAGACATATCAACTCTACATTAACCAGACATATCAACTCTCTGGCTGCATTAACCAGACATATCAACTCTACATTAACCAGACATATCAACTCTACATTAACCAGACATATCAACTCTTCACTAACCAGACATATCAACTCTACATTAACCAGACATATCAACTCTCTGGCTGCATTAACCAGACATATCAACTCTTCACTAACCAGACATATCACCTCTACATTAACCAGACATATCACCTCTTCATTAACCAGACATATCACCTCTTCATTAACCAGACATATCAACTCTTCATTAACCAGACATATCACCTCTTCATTAACCAGACATATCAACTCTACATTAACCAGACATATCAACTCTTCACTAACCAGACATATCAACTCTACATTAACCAGACATATCAACTCTACATTAACCAGACATATCAACTCTACATTAACCAGACATATCAACTCTTCACTAACCAGACATATCAACTCTTCATTAACCAGACATATCAACTCTACATTAACCAGACATATCACCTCTACAGACATATCAACTCTACAGACATATCACCTCTCCATTAACCAGACATATCACCTCTACATTAACCAGACATATCAACTCTACAGACATATCACCTCTCCATTAACCAGACATATCACCTCTACATTAACCAGACATATCAACTCTACAGACATATCACCTCTCCATTAACCAGACATATCACCTCTACATTAACCAGACATATCAACTCTACAGACATATCACCTCTTCACTAACCAGACATATCACCTCTTCATTAACCAGACATATCACCTCTTCATTAACCAGACATATCAACTCTTCACTAACCAGACATATCACCTCTTCATTAACCAGACATATCAACTCTTCACTAACCAGACATATCACCTCTACATTAACCAGACATATCAACTCTCTGGCTGCATTAACCAGACATATCAACTCTTCACTAACCAGACATATCACCTCTTCATTAACCAGACATATCAACTCTTCACTAACCAGACATATCACCTCTTCATTAACCAGACATATCACCTCTTCACTAACCAGACATATCAACTCTTCACTAACCAGACATATCAACTCTTCACTAACCAGACATATCAACTCTTCACTAACCAGACATATCAACTCTTCACTAACCAGACATATCAACTCTTCATTAACCAGACATATCACCTCTACATTAACCAGACATATCAACTCTACAGACATATCAACTCTTCACTAACCAGACATATCAACTCTCTGGCTGCATTAACCAGACATATCACCTCTTCACTAACCAGACATATCACCTCTTCATTAACCAGACATATCAACTCTTCATTAACCAGACATATCAACTCTACACTAACCAGACATATCAACTCTTCATTAACCAGACATATCAACTCTCTGGCTGCATTAACCAGACATATCAACTCTACATTAACCAGACATATCAACTCTACACTAACCAGACATATCAACTCTTCATTAACCAGACATATCAACTCTACATTAACCAGACATATCAACTCTACACTAACCAGACATATCAACTCTTCATTAACCAGACATATCAACTCTCTGGCTGCATTAACCAGACATATCAACTCTACATTAACCAGACATATCAACTCTACATAACCAGACATATCAACTCTTCATTAACCAGACATATCAACTCTTCATTAACCAGACATATCAACTCTTCACTAACCAGACATATCAACTCTACACTAACCAGACATATCAACTCTACACTAACCAGACATATCAACTCTTCACTAACCAGACATATCACCTCTTCACTAACCAGACATATCACCTCTTCATTAACCAGACATATCAACTCTCCAGACATATCAACTCTTCATTAACCAGACATATCAACTCTTCACTAACCAGACATATCAACTCTTCATTAACCAGACATATCACCTCTTCATTAACCAGACATATCACCTCTTCATTAACCAGACATATCACCTCTTCACTAACCAGACATATCACCTCTTCACTAACCAGACATATCACCTCTTCACTAACCAGACATATCAACTCTTCACTAACCAGACATATCAACTCTTCATTAACAGAACATATCAACTCTTCACTAACCAGACATATCAACTCTTCACTAACCAGACATATCACCTCTTCATTAACCAGACATATCACCTCTTCATTAACCAGACATATCACCTCTTCACTAACCAGACATATCACCTCTTCACTAACCAGACATATCAACTCTTCACTAACCAGACATATCACCTCTTCACTAACCAGACATATCAACTCTTCACTAACCAGACATATCAACTCTTCATTAACAGAACATATCACCTCTTCACTAACCAGACATATCAACTCTTCACTAACCAGACATATCAACTCTTCACTAACCAGACATATCAACTCTTCACTAACCAGACATATCAACTCTTCACTAACCAGACATATCAACTCTTCATTAACAGAACATATCAACTCTGCATTAACCAGACATATCAACTCTACATTAACCAGACATATCAACTCTACACTAACCAGACATATCAACTCTTCACTAACCAGACATATCAACTCTTCACTAACCAGACATATCAACTCTACATTAACCAGACATATCAACTCTTCACTAACCAGACATATCAACTCTTCATTAACCAGACATATCAACTCTTCACTAACCAGACATATCAACTCTACATTAACCAGACATATCACCTCTTCACTAACCAGACATATCAACTCTTCACTAACCAGACATATCAACTCTTCACTAACCAGACATATCACCTCTTCACTAACCAGACATATCAACTCTTCATTAACCAGACATATCAACTCTCTGGCTGCATTAACCAGACATATCAACTCTTCACTAACCAGACATATCACCTCTTCATTAACCAGACATATCAACTCTACATTAACCAGACATATCACCTCTCCATTAACAGAACATAAAGTGCATTCCGAAAGTATTCAGACCCCTTTCCCTTTTTCATATTTTGTTACGTTACAGTCTTATTCTAAAATTGATTGAATAATTTCCTAAATAGTCTCACCTGTCCGATGTGTCTGTGTGGCTGAGGGCGTGTCTGTTGGCCCCTTCGGTCCTGTGATTGGCTCATTAGAACTCCCCTGTCGTCTGATTGGCTGTGAGGCCGAAGGTCCAGCATGCTCTGGGAGAACCTCGCCATCACATTGACTCCATTTCCATGACGATGACCCTCGCCAACCCGGCCCAACTCTGCTGTTAACCCATTGGCCACCGGCGAGGATTCTGTGGGGTCTGATTCGCTGCACTCGTAGTATAAGTCGTCAGACGACGTGTTATTGGCTGTCTGGTCACATAGCGCCGTGGTGCTGCCATTATCGTCACGACTACTGCTGCCCCGCCTCCCCTCTAGTCCCTCCTCCAGCCACTCCTCCTCCTCTAGCCACTCCTCCTCCTCGTCTCTCTGCCCATGGCGGGACTTGGTATCCATCAGTGTTTCAGATTGGCTGATGGAGGCAGGCGGTGTCCCTGATTGGCTTTCAGTCCTGGGGACCAGGTTGACCTGTGGTTGGCCAGACTGGTGAGAATGGGCAGGGCTAATGAGGAGCTGCAGGGTGCGAGGTTTAGGGACTGGAGGGGCGGAGGGGTTTATGTCAGGTGTATCAGGGTTCTGTGTATCAGGGGTATCAGGGTTCTGTGTATCAGGCGTATCAGGGTTCTGTGTATCAGGGTTCTGTGTATCAGGGGTATCAGGGTTCTGTGTATCAGGCGTATCAGGGTTCTGTGTATCAGGGTTCTGTGTATCAGGGTTCTGTGTATCAGGGTTCTGTGTATCAGGCGTATCAGGGATCTGTGTATCAGGCGTATCAGGGTTCTGTGTATCAGGCGTATCAGGGTTCTGTGTATCAGGCGTATCAGGGTTCTGTGTATCAGGCGTATCAGGGTTCTGTGTATCAGGCGTATCAGGGTTCTGTGTATCAGGGTTCTGTGTATCAGGCATATCAGGGTTCTGTGTATCAGGGATCTGTGTATCAGGGTTCTGTGTATCAGGCGTGTGTTTGTCGTGCTGTGTATTCCGTAGAGTAGCAGTCTCAGGTAGGGGTTTCTCAGGCAGGCTGAAGGGAGAGCTGAACCTGATGGCCTGGCTGGTCTCAAACTGTTGACTTCTCTGGAGGTGGACCTGTTAATAGTCAGAAACATTATCAGTCAGGTCCTACACATGTTACATGTGTTAGAGAAAGGGTGAGGAGAGAGGGTTAGGGTTAGGACAGAGGGTTAGGGTGAGGAGAGAGGGTTAGGGTGAGGAGAAAGGGTTAGGGTGAGGAGAAAGGGTTAGGGTGAGGAGAAAGGGTTAGGGTTAGGACAGAGGGTTAGGGTGAGGAGAGAGGGTTAGGGTGAGGAGAGAGGGTTAGGGTGAGGAGAAAGGGTTAGGGTGAGGAGAGAGGGTTAGGGTGAGGAGAAAGGGTTAGGGTGAGGAGAAAGGGTTAGGGTGAGGAGAGAGGGTTAGGGTGAGGAGAGGGTTAGGGTGAGGAGAAGGGTTAGGGTGAGGAGAGAGGGTTAGGGTTAGGAGAAAGGGTTAGGGTGAGGAGAGAGGGTTAGGGTGAGGAGAGAGGGTTAGGGTGAGGAGAGAGGGGTTAGGGTGAGGGAGAGAGGGTTAGGGTTAGGAGAGAGGGTTAGGGTTAGGAGAGAGGGTTAGGGTTAGGAGAGGGTTAGGGTGAGGAGAGAGGGTTAGGGTGAGGAGAGAGGGTTAGGGTGAGGAGAGAGGGTTAGGGTTAGGAGAGAGGGTTAGGGTGAGGAGAGAGGGTTAGGGTGAGGAGAGAGGGTTAGGGTTAGGAGAGAGGGTTAGGGTTAGGAGAGAGGGTTAGGGTTAGGAGAGAAAGTTAGGGTTAGGAGAGAGGGTTAGGGTTAGGAGAGAGGGTTAGGGTTAGGAGGGTTAGGGTTAGGGTGAGGAGAAAGGGTTAGGGTGAGGAGAGAGGGTTAGGGTGAGGAGAGAGGGTTAGGGTGAGGAGAGAGGGTTAGGAGTGAAGAGAGGGTTAGGGTTAGGGTGAGGAGAAAGGGTTAGGGTGAGGAGAGGGGTTAGGGGGTGAGGAGTGAGGGTTAGGGTTAGGAGTGGAGAAAGGGTTAGGGTTAGGGTGAGGAGAGAGGGTTAGGGTGAGGAGAGAGGGTTAGGGTGAGGAGAAAGGGTTAGGGTGAGGAGAAAGGGGTTAGGGGTGGAGAAGGGTTAGGGTTAGGGTGAGGAGAGAGGGTTAGGGTGAGGAGAAAGGGTTAGGGTGAGGAGAAAGGGTTAGGGTGAGGAGAGAGGGTTAGGGTGAGGAGAGAGGGTTAGGGTGAGGAGAGGGGTTAGGGTGAGGAGAGAGGGTTAGGGTGAGGAGAGGGGTTAGGGTGAGGAGAGAGGGTTAGGGTGAGGAGAAAGGGTTAGGGTGAGGAGAGAGGGTTAGGGTGAGGAGAGAGGGTTAGGGTGAGGAGAAAGGGTTAGGGTGAGGAGAAAGGGTTAGGGTGAGGAGAGAGGGTTAGGGTGAGGGTTAGGGTTAGGAGAGAGGGTTAGGGTGAGGAGAGAGGGTTAGGGTGAGGAGAGAGGGTTAGGGTGAGGAGAAAGGGTTAGGGTGAGGAGAAAGGGTTAGGGTGAGGAGAGAGGGTTAGGGTGAGGAGAGAGGGTTAGGAGAGAGGGTTAGGGGGAGGAGAGGGGTTAGGAGAGAGGGTTAGGGGGAGGAGAGGGGTTAGGAGAGAGGGTTAGGGGGAGAGAGGGTTAGGGGGAGAGGGGAAAGGGTTAGGGTGAGGAGAAAGGGTTAGGGTGAGGAGAAAGGGTTAGGGTGAGGAGAGAGGGTTAGGGTGAGGAGAGGGTTAGGAGAGGGGTTAGGGGGGGAGGAGAGAGGGTTAGGAGAGAGGGTTAGGGGGGAGGAGAGAGGGTTAGGAGAGAGGGTTAGGGGGAGGAGAGAGGGTTAGGGGAGAGGGGAAAGGGGAACAGTAGAGAGTAACAAACCTGTTGGGGGCGGGACGCGTCTCTCACGTTGATGAAGCCAATCACGTCGCGGGGGGGGTCTGGCTCCGGCCAGGTGGGCAGGTATGGGATCAGGTACGCCTTCTCCAGATTGGCTAGTCCTGGGTGGAGGGGCGGGGCCTCCACTGGCTCTCTGGCAGGCTTTAGAACCCGTCCCAGTGGATTTTGGGTAGTGGAGTTCTTGTTGCTAGAGTCGTTAGCAGAGCTAGCTGGGCTAGCATTGTTAGCTTTAGCCTGTGACGTAACTAGGGCGTATTTAGGGTTGATTAGTTTCCTAGCAACGGCTGCGGAGACCGGGGCGGGGGTGGCGATGGGGGTGAGGTCAGGGATAGGCTCCTCCTCCAGCGGAACCTTGGCGAGGGACACACCCCTAGAGGTCATGTAGAGGTCACGGAACTGTTTGTCGAACGTCTCAACTGCCTGACCGCTCAGAACCGTGATCAGGTTCCGGTCCAGACGAGACGCCGACCACGTGAAGCTGAGGAGAGAGAACATACAGGGTCAGGGGTCAGGGTACCTGTATGAACCAGTGACAGCTCTGTCTCTGTCTACCAGCATGTATCTCTGACTGAGAGGGTCAGGGGTCAGGGTACCTGTATGATCCAGCTCTGTCTCTGTCTACCAGCATGTATCTCTGACTGAGAGGGTCAGAGGTCAGGGTACCTGTATGATCCAGTCACAGCTCTGTCTCTGTCTACCAGCATGTATCTCTGACTGAGAGGGTCAGAGGTCAGGGTACCTGTATGATCCAGTCACAGCTCTGTCTCCGTCTACCAGCATGTATCTCTGACTGAGAGAACCTCGGACCTTCTGAGCCGAGCGAGTGTAGAACTCTACTCCTTCACTACATCGCACACGCAGGTTCTAGAGGACAGAGAACACACACACACACACACACACACACACACACATTAATATACACACACACACACACACATTAATATACACACACACACACACACAAACATTAATATACACACACACATTAATATACACACACACACACACACTAATATACACACACACACACATTAATATACACACACACACACACACACACACACATTAATATACACACACACACACGTTATTATAACCTGTTGCAGAACACAGTTAACACCCCTAACCCTAACCCCTAACCCCAACCCTTAACCCCTAACCCCTAACCCCTAACCCTAACCCCTAACCCTACAGTTAACACCCAGTTCCACTGAATAAGATAATTACAAAGTATTACATACTAACCCTAACCCCTAACCCTTAACCCCAACCCCTAACCCTACAGTTAACACCCAGTTCCACTGAATAAGATAATTACAAAGTATTACATACTAACCCTAACCCCTAACCCTAACCCTAACCCCTAACCCCTAAGTATTACATACTAACCCTAACCCTAACCCCTAACCCTAACCCCCTAACCCCTAACCCTAACCCTAACCCTAACCCCTAACCCTAACCCCTAACCCTAACATAACCTAACCCTAACCCCAACCCCTAATACTAACCCTAACCCCTAACCCCTAACCCTAACCCCTAACCCTAACCCCAACCCCTAACCCCAACCCCAACCCCTAACCCCAACCCTAACCCCAACCCTAACCCCTAACCCTAACCCCAACCCCTAACCCCTAACCCTAACCCCTAACCCTAACCCTAACCCCTAACCCCTAACCCCCACCTAACCCCTAACTCCTAACCCCTAAGTATTACATACTAACCCTAACCCCTAACCCCTAACCCTAACCCCTAACCCCAACCCCTAACCCTAACCCCTAACCCTAACCCCTAACCCCAACCCTAACCCCTAACCCCTAACCCTACAGTTAACACCCAGTTCCACTGAATAAGATAATTACAAAGTATTACATACTAACCCTAACCCCTAACCCTAACCCCTAACCCTTAACCCTAACCCCTACCCCTAACCCTAACCCCTAACCTAACCCTAACCCCTACCCCTAACCCCCTAACCCTAACCCTAACCCTAACCCTAACCCCTAACCCCTAACCCTACAGTTAACACCCAGTTCCACTGAATAAGATAATTACAAAGTATTACATATTACATACTACCCTAACCCCTAACCCTAACCCCTAACCCCAACCCCTAACCCCAACCCTAACCCTAACCCTAACCTCTAACCCTAACCCCTAACCCTAACCCCTAACCCTACAGTTAACACCCAGTTCCACTGAATAAGATAATTACAAAGTATTACATATTACATACTACCCCTAACCCTAACCCTAACCCTAACCCTAACCCTAACCCTAACCCCTAACCCTAACCCCTAACCCCAACCCTAAGTATTACATACTAACCCTAACCCTAACCCTAACCCCTAACCCCAACCCCTAACTCCTAACCCCTAACCCCTAAGTATTACATACTAACCCTAACCCTAACCCTAACCCTAACCCCTAACCCCTAACCCTACAGTTAACACCCAGTTCCACTGAATAAGATAATTACAAAGTATTACATACTACCCTAACCCTAACCCCTAACCCCAACCCCTAACCCTAACCCCTAACCCTAACCCCTAACCCTAACCCCTAACCCCCCTAACCCCTAAGTTAACACCCAGTTCCACTGAATAAGATAATTACAACCCCTTAACATACTAACCCTAACCCCTAACCTAACCCTAACCCTAACCCCAACCCTAACCCTAACCCTAACCCCTAACCCTACAGTTAACACCCAGTTCCACTGAATAAGATAATTACAAAGTATTACATACTACCCTAACCCCTAACCCTAACCCCAACCCCTAACCCCTAACCCTTACAACCCCTAACCCTAACCCTAACCCCTAACCCCTAACCCCTAACCCTAACCCCCTAACCTACAGTTAACACCCATAGTTCCACTGAATAAGATAATTACAAAGTATTACATACTAACCCTAACCCTAACCCTAACCCTAACCCTAACCCTAACCCCTAACCCTAACCCTAACCCTAACCCCTAACCCAGTTAACACCCAGTTCCACTGAATAAGATAATTACAAAGTATTACATACTAACCCTAACCCTAACCCTAACCCCTAACCCCTAACCCTACAGTTACACCCAGTTCCACTGAATAAGATAATTACAAAGTATTACATACTAACCCTAACCCCTAACCCTAACCCTAACCCCTAACCCCTGACAAAGTATTACATATTACTAACCCTAACCCTAACCCTAACCCCTAACCCCAACCCCTAACCCCTAACTCTACATGACAAAGTATTACATATTACATACTAACCCTAACCCTACATGACAAAGTATTACATATTACATACTAACCCTACATGACAAAGTAACATATTACATACTAACCCTAACAAAGTATTACATATTACATACTAACCCCCCTACATGACAAAGTAACCCCTAACATACCTAACCCTAACATGACAGTATTACATACTAACCCCTAACCCCTAACCCAGTATTACATATTACATACTAACCCTAACCCTTAACCCCTAACCCTACATGACAAAGTATTACATATTACATACTAACCCTACATGACAAAGTATTACATATTACATACTAACCCTACATGACAAAGTATTACATATTACATACTAACCCTACATGACAAAGTATTACATATTACATACTAACCCTACATGACAAAGTATTACATATTACATACTAACCCTACATGACAAAGTATTACATATTACATACTAACCCTACATGACAAAGTATTACATATTACATACTAACCCTACATGACAAAGTATTACATATTACATACTAACCCTACATGACAAAGTATTACATATTACATACTAACCCTACATGACAAAGTATTACATATTACATACTAACCCTGACAAAGTATTACATGACAAAGTATTACATATTACATACTAACCCTACATGACAAAGTATTACATATTACATACTAACCCTACATGACAAAGTATTACATATTACATACTAACCCTACATGACAAAGTATTACATATACTACATACTAACCCTACATGACAAAGTATTACATTACATACTATTACATATTACATATTACATACCCTACATGACAAAGTATTACATATTACATACTAACCCCCCTACATGACAAAGTATTACATATTACATACTAACCCTATGACAAAGTAACCCTACCCTATGACAAAGTATTACATATTACATACTAACCCTACATGACAAAGTATTACATATTACATACTAACCCTACATGACAAAGTATTACATATTACATACTAACCCTACATGACAAAAGTATTACATATTACATACTAACCCTACATGACAAAGTATTACATATTACATACTAACCCTACATGACAAAGTATTACATATTACATACTAACCCTACATGACAAAGTATTACATATTACATACTAACCCTACATGACAAAGTATTACATATTACATACTAACCCCCTACATGACAAAGTATTACATATTACATACTAACCCTACATGACAAAGTATTACATATTACATACTAACCCTACATGACAAAGTATTACATATTACATACTAACCCCTACATGACAAAGTATTACATATTACATAACCCCTTAACTGACAAAGTACCCTACATGACAAAGTATTACATATTACATACTAACCCTACATGACAAAGTATTACATATTACATACTAACCCTACATGACAAAGTATTACATATTACATACTACTAACCCTACATGACAAAGTATTACATATTACATACTAACCCTACATGACAAAGTATTACATATTACATACTAACCCTACATGACAAAGTATTACATATTACATACTAACCCTACATGACAAAGTATTACATATTACATACTAACCCTACATGACAAAGTATTACATATTACATACTAACCCTACATGACAAAGTATTACATATTACATACTAACCCCCTACATGACAAAGTATTACATATTACATACTAACCCTACATGACAAAGTATTACATATTACATACTAACCCTACATGACAAAGTATATTACATATTACATGACAAAGTATTACATATTATTACTAAAGTAACCCTACATGACAAAGTATTACATATTACATACTAACCCTACATGACAAAGTATTACATATTACATACTAACCCTACATGACAAAGTATTACATATTACATACTAACCTACATGACAAAGTACCCCCTACATGACAAAGTATTACATATTACATACTAACCCTACATGACAAAGTATTACATATTACATACTAACCCTACATGACAAAGTATTACATATTACATACTAACCCTACATGACAAAGTATTACATATTACATACTAACCCTACATGACAAAGTATTACATATTACATACTAACCCTACATGACAAAGTATTACATATTACATACTAACCCTACATGACAAAGTATTACATATTACATACTAACCCTACATGACAAAGTATTACATATTACATACTAACCCTACATGACAAAGTATTACATATTACATACTAAACCCTACATGACAAAGTATTACATATTACATACTAACCCTACATGACAAAGTATTACATATTACATACTAACCCTACATGACAAAGTATTACATATTACATACTAACCCTACATGACAAAGTATTACATATTACATACTAACCCTACATGACAAAGTATTACATATTACATACTAACCCTACATGACAATGACAAAGTATTACATATTACATACTAACCCTAACCCTACATGACAAAGTATTACATATTACATACTAACCCTACATGACAAAGTATTACATATTACATACTAACCCTACATGACAAATTACATATTACATATTACATACTAACCCTACATGACAAAGTATTACATATTACATACTAACCCTACATGACAAAGTATTACATATTACATACTAACCCTACATGACAAAGTATTACATATTACATACTAACCCTACATGACAAAGTATTACATATTACATACTAACCCTACATGACAAAGTATTACATATTACATACTAACCCTACATGACAAAGTATTACATATTACATACTAACCCTACATGACAAAGTATTACATATTACATACTAACCCTACATGACAAAGTATTACATATTACATACTAACCCTAACCCTACATGACAAAGTATTACATATTACATACTAACCCTACATGACAAAGTATTACATATTACATACTAACCCTACATGACAAAGTATTACATATTACATACTAACCCTACATGACAAAGTATTACATATTACATACAAAGTATTACATAAACCCTACATGACAAAGTATTACATATTACATACTAACCCTACATGACAAAGTATTACATATTACATACTAACCCTACATGACAAAGTATTACATATTACATATAACCCTACATGACTAACCTAACCCTACATGACAAAGTATTACATATTACATACTAACCCTACATGACAAAGTATTACATATTACATACTAACCCTACATGACAAAGTATTACATATTACATACTAACCTACATGACAAAGTATTACATATTACATACTAACCCTACATGACAAAGTATTACATATTACATACTAACCCTACATGACAAAGTATTACATATTACATACTAACCCTACATGACAAAGTATTACATATTACATTTACATACTAACCCTACATGACAAAGTATTACATATTACATACTAACCCTACATGACAAAGTATTACATATTACATACTAACCCTACATGACAAAGTATTACATATTACATACTAACCCCTAACCCTACATGACAAAGTATTACATATTACATACTAACCCTACATGACAAAGTATTACATATTACATACTAACCCTACATGACAAAGTATTACATATTACATACCTAACCCTACATGACAAAGTATTACATATTACATACTAACCCTACATGACAAAGTATTACATATTACATATTACATACTAACCCTACATGACAAAGTATTACATATTACATACTAACCCTACATGACAAAGTATTACATATTACATACTAACCCTACATGACAAAGTATTACATATTACATACTAACCCTACATGACAAAGTATTACATATTACATACTAACCCTACATGACAAAGTATTATTACATATTATACTAACCCTACATGACAAAGTATTACATATTACATACTAACCCTACATGACAAAGTATTACATATTACATACTAACCCTAACAAAGTATTACATACATGACAAAGTATTACATATTACATACTAACCCTACATGACAAAGTATTACATATTACATACTAACCCTAACCCTACATGACAAAGTATTACATATTACATACTAAACCCTACATGACAAAGTATTACATATTACATACTAACCCTACATGACAAAGTATTACATATTACATACTAACCCTAACCCTACATGACAAAGTATTACATATTACATACTAACCCTACATGACAAAGTATTACATATTACATACTAACCCTACATGACAAAGTATTACATATTACATACTAACCCTACATGACAAAGTATTACATATTACATACTAACCCTACATGACAAAGTATTACATATTACATACTAACCCTACATGACAAAGTATTACATATTACATACTAACCCTACATGACAAAGTATTACATATTACATACTAAACCCTAACCCTATTACATGACAAAACCCTACATGACAAAGTATTACATATTACATACTAACCCTACATGACAAAGTATTACATATTACATACTAACCCTACATGACAAAGTATTACATATTACATACTAACCCTAACCCTACATGACAAAGTATTACATATTACATACTAACCCTACATGACAAAGTATTACATATTACATACAACCCTACTAACATATTACCTAACCCTACATGACAAAGTATTACATATTACATACTAACCCTACATGACAAAGTATTACATATTACATACTAACCCTACATGACAAAGTATTACATATTACATACTAACCCTACATGACAAAGTATTACATATTACATACTAACCCAAAGTACATGACAAAGTATTACATATTACATACTAACCCTACATGACAAAGTATTACATATTACATACTAACCCTACATGACAAAGTATTACATATTACATACTAACCCTACATGACAAAGTATTACATATTACATACTAACCCTACATGACAAAGTATTACATATTACATACTAACCCTACATGACAAAGTATTAACATACTAACCCTACATGACAAAGTATTACATATTACATACTAACCCTACATGACAAAGTATTACATATTATACTAACCCTACATGACAAAGTATTACATATTACATACTAACCCTAACATGACAAAGTATTACATATTACATACTAACCCTACATGACAAAGTATTACATATTACATACTAACCCTAACCCTACATGACAAAGTATTACATATTACATACTAACCCTACATGACAAAAGTATTACATATTACATACTAACCCTACATGACAAAGTATTACATATTACATACTAACCCTACATGACAAAGTATTACATATTACATACTAACCCTACATGACAAAGTATTACATATTACATACTAACCCTAACATGACAAAGTATTACATATTACATACTAACCCTACATGACAAAGTATTACATATTACATACTAACCCTACATGACAAAAGTATTACATATTACATACTATTACCCTAACCCTACATGACAAAGTATTACATATTACATACTAACCCTACATGACAAAGTATTACATATTACATACTAACCCTACATGACAAAGTATTACATATTACATACTAACCCTACATGACAAAGTATTACATATTACATACTAACCCTACATGACAAAGTATTACATATTACATACATAACCATATTACATAAACCCTACATGACAAAGTATTACATATTACATACTAACCCTACATGACAAAGTATTACATATTACATACTAACCCTAACCCTACATGACAAAGTATTACATATTACATACTAACCCTACATGACAAAGTATTACATATTACATACTAACCCTACATGACAAAGTATTACATATTACATACTAACCCTACATGACAAAGTATTACATATTACATACTAACCCTACATGACAAAGTATTACATATTATATACTAACCCTACATGACAAAAAGTATTACATATTACATACTAACCCTACATGACAAAGTATTACATATTACATACTAACCCTACATGACAACAAAGTATTACATACTAACCCTACATGACAAAGTATTACATATTACATACTAACCCTACATGACAAATTATTACATATAACCCTACATACAAAGTATACATACTAACCCTACATGACAAAGTATTACATATTACATACTAACCCTACATGACAAAGTATTACATATTACATATTACATACTAACCCTACATGACAAAGTATTACATATTACATACTAACCCTACATGACAAAGTATTACATATTACATACTAACCCTACATGACAAAGTATTACATATTACATATTACATATATTACATACATAACCCTACATGACAAAGTATTACATATTACATACTAACCCTACATGACAAAGTATTACATATTACATACTAACCCTACATGACAAAGTATTACATATTACATACTAACCCTACATGACAAAGTATTACATATTACATACTAACACATGACAAAGTTTACATACTACATACTAACCCTACATGACAAAGTATTACATATTACATACTAACCCTACATGACAAAGTATTACATATTACATACTAACCCTACATGACAAAGTATTACATATTACATACTAACCCTACATGACAAAGTATTACATATTACATACTAACCCTACATGACAAAGTATTACATATTACATACTAACCCTAACCCTATGACAAAGTATTACATATTACATACTAACCCTACATGACAAAGTATTACATATTACATACTAACCCTAACCCTACATGACAAAGTATTACATATTACATACTAACCCTACATGACAAAGTATTACATATTACATACTAACCCTACATGACAAAGTATTACATATTACATACTAACCCTAACCCTACATGACAAAGTATTACATATTACATACTAACCCTACATGACAAAGTATTACATATTACATACTAACCCTACATGACAATTACATATTACATATTACATACTAACCCTACATGACAAAGTATTACATATTACATACACATACTAACCCTAACCCATGACAAAGTATTACATATTACATACTAACCCTACATGACAAAGTATTACATATTACATACTAACCCTACATGACAAAGTATTACATATTACATACTAACCCTACATGACAAAGTATTACATATTACATACTAACCCTACATGACAAAGTATTACATATTACATACTAACCCTACATGACAAAGTATTACATATTACATACTAACCCTACATGACAAAGTATTACATATTACATACTAACAAAGTATTACATATTACATACTAACCCCCTAACTACATGACAAAGTATTACATATTACATACTAACCCTACATGACAAAGTATTACATATTACATACTAACCCTACATGACAAAGTATTACATATTACATACATACTAACCCTACATGACAAAGTATTACATATTACATACTAACCCTAACATGACAAAGTATTACATATTACATACTAACAAACAAAGTATTACATATTACATATTACATACTAACCCTACATGACAAAGTATTACATATTATATACTAACCCTACATGACAAAGTATTACATATTACATACTAACCCTACATGACAAAGTATTACATATTACATACTAACCCTACATGACAAAGTATTACATATTACATACTAACCCTACATGACAAAGTATTACATATTACATACTAAAAGTATTACCATAACCCTACATGACAAAGTATTACATATTACATACTAACCCTACATGACAAAGTATTACATATTACATACTAACCCTACATGACAAAGTATTACATATTACATACTAACCCTACATGACAAAGTATTACATATTACATACTAACCCTACATGACAAAGTATTACATATTACATACTAACCCTACATGACAAAGTATTACATATTACATACTAACCCTAACCCTAACCCAGTATTACATATTACATACTAACCCTACATGACAAAGTATTACATATTACATACTAACCCTAACATGACAAAGTATTACATATTACATACTAACCCTAACCCTATGACAAAGTATTACATATTACATACTAACCCTACATGACAAAGTATTACATATTACATACTAACCCTACATGACAAAGTATTACATATTACATACTAACCCTACATGACAAAGTATTACATATTACATACTAACCCTACATGACAAAGTATTACATATTACATACTAACCCTACATGACAAAGTATTACATATTACATACTAACCCTACATGACAAAGTATTACATATTACATACTAACCCTACATGACAAAGTATTACATATTACATACTAACCCTACATGACAAAGTATTACATATTACATACTAACCCTAACCCTACATGACAAAGTATTACATATTACATACTAACCCTACATGACAAAGTATTACATATTACATACTAACCCTACATGACAAAGTATTACATATTACATATTACATAACCCTAACCCTACATGACAAAGTATTACATATTACATACTAACCCTACATACAAAGTATTACATATTACAACCCCTACATGACAAAGTATTACATATTACATACTAACCCTAACCCTACATGACAAAGTATTACATATTACATACTAACCCTACATGACAAAGTATTACATATTACATACTAACCCTACATGACAAAGTATTACATATTACATATTACATACTAACCCTACATGACAAAGTATTACATATTACATACTAACCCTACATGACAAAGTATTACATATTACATACTAACCCTAACCCTACATGACAAAGTATTACATATTACATACTAACCCTACATGACAAAGTATTACATATTACTAACCCTACTAACCATACTAACCCTATGACAAAGTATTACATATTACATACTAACCCTACATGACAAAGTATTACATATTACATACTAACCCTACATGACAAAGTATTACATATTACATACTAACCCTAACCCTACATGACAAAGTATTACATATTACATACTAACCCTACATGACAAAGTATTACATATTACATACTAACCCTACATGACAAAGTATTACATATTACATACTAACCCTACATGACAAAGTATTACATATTACATACTAACCCTACATGACAAAGTATTACATATACTAACCCTACATGACAAAGTATTACACATTACATAAACCCTACATGACAAAGTATTACATATTACATACTAACCCTAACATGACAAAGTATTACATATTACATACATACAAAGTACCCTACATGACAAAGTATTACATATTACATACTAACCCTACATGACAAAGTATTACATATTATATACTAACCCTACATGACAAAGTATTACATATTACATACTAACCATGACAAAGTAAATGACAAACTAACCCTACATGACAAAGTTACATATTACATACTAACCCTACATGACAAAGTATTACATATTACATACTAACCCTAACATGACAAAGTATTACATATTACATATTACATACAAAGTAACCCTATGACAAAGTGACAAAGTATTACATATTACATACTAACCCCCTACATGACAAAGTATTACATATTACATACTAACCCTACATGACAAAGTATTACATATTATATACTAACCCTACATGACAAAGTATTACATATTACATACTAACCCTACATGACAAAGTATTACATATTACATACTTACATACTAACCCTAACCCCACATGACAAAGTATTACATATTACATACTAACCCTACATGACAAAGTATTACATATTACATACTAACCCTACATGACAAAGTATTACATATACTACATACTAACCCTAACCCTACATGACAAAGTATTACATATTACATACTAACCAAAGTATTACTACATGACAAAGTATTACATATTACATACTAACCCTACATGACAAAGTATTACATATTACATACTAACCCTACATGACAAAGTATTACATATTACATACTAACCCTACATGACAAAGTATTACATATTACATACTAACCCTACATGACAAAGTATTACACATTACATACATAACCCTAACCCTACATGACAAAGTATTACATATTACATACTAACCTCTAACCCTACATGACAAAGTATTACATATTACATACTAACCCTACATGACAAAGTATTACATATTACATACTAACCCTACATGACAAAGTATTACATATTACATACTAACCCTAACCCTACATGACAAAGACAAAGTATTACATATTACATACTAACCCTACATGACAAAGTATTACATATTACATACTAACCCTACATGACAAAAAGTATTACATATTACATACTAACCCTAACCCTACTAACCCTACAAAAGTATTACATATTACATACTAACCCTACATGACAAAGTATTACATATTACATACTAACCCTACATGACAAAGTATTACATATTACATACTAACCCTACATGACAAAGTATTACATATTACATACTAACCCCTACATGACAAAGTATTACATATTACATACTAACCCTACATGACAAAGTATTACATATTACATACTAACCCTACATGACAAAGTATTACATATTACATACTAACCCTACATGACAAAGTATTACATATTACATACTAACCCTACATGACAAAGTATTACATATTACATACTAACCCTACATGACAAAGTATTACATATTACATACTAACCCTACATGACAAAGTATTACATATTACATACTAACCCTACATGACAAAGTATTACATATTACATACTAACCCTACATGACAAAGTATTACATATTACATACTAACCCTACATGACAAAGTATTACATATTACATACTAACCCTACATGACAAAGTATTACATATTACATACTAACCCTAACCAAAGTATTACATATTACATGAACAATGACAAGTATTACATATTACATACTAACCCTACATGACAAAGTATTACATATTACATACTAACCCTACATGACAAAGTATTACATATTACATACTAACCCTACATGACAAAGTATTACATATTACATACTAACCCTGACAAAGTATTACATATTACATACTAACCCTACATGACAAAGTATTACATATTACATACTAACCCTACATGACAAAGTATTACATATTACATACTAACCCTACATGACAAAGTATTACATATTACATACTAACCCTACATGACAAAGTATTACATATTACATATTACATACTAACCCTACATGACAAAGTATTACATATTACATACTAACCCTACATGACAAAGTATTACATATTACATATTACATACTAACCCTACATGACAAAGTATTACATATTACATACTAACCCTACATGACAAAGTATTACATATTACATACTAACCCTAACCCTACATGACAAAAGTATTACATATTACATACTAAACCCTACATGACAAAGTATTACATATTACATACTAACCCTACATGACAAAGTATTACATATTACATAACCCTAACCCTAACATGACAAAGTATTACATATTACATACTAACCCTACATGACAAAGTATTACATATTACATACTAACCCTACATGACAAAGTATTACATATTACATACTAACCCTACATGACAAAGTATTACATATTACATACTAACCCTACATGACAAAGTATTACATATTACATACTAACCCTAACCCTATGACAAAGTATTACATATTACATGCTAACCCTACATGACAAAGTATTACATATTACATGCTAACCCTACATGACAAAGTATTACATATTACATACTAACCCTACATGACAAAGTATTACATATTACATACTAACCCTACATGACAAAGTATTACATATTACATACTAACCCTACATGACAAAGTATTACATATTACATACTAACCCTACATGACAAAGTATTACATATTACATACTAACCCTACATGACAAAGTATTACATATTACATACTAACCCTACATGACAAAGTATTACATATTACATACTAACCCTACATGACAAAGTATTACATATTACATACTAACCCTACATGACAAAGTATTACATATTACATACTAACCCTACATGACAAAGTATTACATATTACATACTAACCCTACATGACAAAGTATTACATATTACATACTAACCCTACATGACAAAGTATTACATATTACATACTAACCCTACATGACAAAGTATTACATATTACATACTAACCCTACATGACAAAGTATTACATATTACATACTAACCCTACATGACAAAGTATTACATATTACATACTAACCCTACATGACAAAGTATTACATATTACATACTAACCCTACATGACAAAGTATTACATATTACATACTAACCCTATGACAAAGTATTACATATTACATACTAACCCTACATGACAAAGTATTACATATTACATACTAAACCCTACATGACAAAGTATTACATATTACATACTAACCCTACATGACAAAGTATTACATACATACCCTATACAAAGTAACCCTAACCCTACATGACAAAGTATTACATATTACATACTAACCCCTACATGACAAAGTATTACATATTACATACTAACCCTACATGACAAAGTATTACATATTACATACTAACCCTACATGACAAAAAGTATTACATATTACATACTAACCCTAACCCTACATGACAAAGTATTACATATTACATACTAACCCTACATGACAAAGTATTACATATTACATACTAACCCTACATGACAAAGTATTACATATTACATACTAACCCTAACCCTATGACAAAGTATTACATATTACATACTAACCCTACATGACAAAGTATTACATATTACATACTAACCCTACATGACAAAGTATTACATATTACATACTAACCCTAACCCCTAACCCTAACCCTACATGACAAAGTATTACATATTACATACTAACCCTACATGACAAAGTATTACATATTACATATAACCCTAACCCTACATGACAAAGTATTACATATTACATACTAACCCTAACATGACAAAGTATTACATATTACATACTAACCCTACATGACAAAGTATTACATATTAATACTAACCCTACATGACAAAGTATTACATATTACATACTAACCCTACATGACAAAGTATTACATATTACATACTAACCCTACATGACAAAGTATTACATATTACATACTAACCCTACATGACAAAGTATTACATATTACATACTAACCCAAAGTATTACATGACAAAGTATTACATATTACATACTAACCCTACATGACAAAGTATTACATATTACATACTAACCCTACATGACAAAGTATTACATATTACATATTACATACTAACCCTACATGACAAAGTATTACATATTACATATTACATACTAACCCTACATGACAAAGTATTACATATTACATACTAACCCTACATGACAAAGTATTACATATTACATACTAACCCCCTACATGACAAAGTATTACATATTACATACTAACCCTACATGACAAAGTATTACATATTACATACTAACCCTACATGACAAAGTATTACATATTACATACTAACCCTAACCCTACATGACAAAGTATTACATATTACATACTAACCCTACATGACAAAGTATTACATATTACATACTAACCCTACATGACAAAGTATTACATATTACATACTAACCCTACATGACAAAGTATTACATATTACATACTAACCCTACATGACAAAGTATTACATATTACATACTAACCCTACATGACAAAGTATTACATATTACATACTAACCCTACATGACAAAGTATTACCTACATGACAAAGTATTACATATTACATACTAACCCTACATGACAAAGTATTACATATTACATACTAACCCTACATGACAACAAAGTATTACATATTACATACTAACCCTACATGACAAAGTATTACATATTACATACTAACCCTACATGACAAAGTATTACATATTACATACTAACCCTACATGACAAAGTATTACATATTACATACTAACCCTACATGACAAAGTATTACATACATACATAACCCTAACCCTACATGACAAAGTATTACATATTACATACTAACCCTACATGACAAAGTATTACATATTACATACTAACCCTAACCATAACCCTACATGACAAAGTATTACATATTACATACTAACCCTACATGACAAAGTATTACATATTACATACTAACCCTAACCCTACATGACAAAGTATTACATATTACATACTAACCCTACATGACAAAGTATTACATATTATATACTAACCCTACATGACAAAGTATTACATATTATATACTAACCCTACATGACAAAGTATTACATATTACATACTAACCCTACATGACAAAGTATTACATATTACATACTAACCCTACATGACAAAGTATTACATATTACAAAGTATTACATATTACATATACAAAGTAACCCTACATGACAAAGTATTACATATTACATATTACATATTACATACTAACCCTACATGACAAAGTATTACATATTACATACTAACCCTACATGACAAAGTATTACATATTACATACTAAACCCTACATGACAAAGTATTACATATTACATACTAACCCTACATGACAAAGTATTACATATTACATACTAACCCTAAATGACAAAGTATTACATATTACATATTACATACTAACCCTACATGACAAAGTATTACATATTACATACTAACCCTACATGACAAAGTATTACATATTACATACTAACCCTACATGACAAAGTATTACATATTACATACCCTACATGACAAAGTATTACCTAACCCTACATGACAAAGTATTACATATTACATACTAACCCTACATGACAAAGTATTACATATTACATACTAACCCTACATGACAAAGTATTACATATTACATACTAACCCTACATGACAAAGTATTACATATTACATACTAACCCTACATGACAAAGTATTACATATTACATACTAACCCTACATGACAAAGTATTACATATTACATACTAACCCTAATGACAAAGTATTACATATACATACTAACATGACAAAGTATTACATATTACATACTAACCCTACATGACAAAGTATTACATATTACATACTAACCCTAACCCTACATGACAAAGTATTACATATTACATACTAACCCTACATGACAAAGTATTACATATTACATACTAACCCTAACCCTACATGACAAAGTATTACATATTACATACTAACCCTACATGACAAAGTATTACATATTACATACTAACCCTACATGACAAAGTATTACATATTATATACTAACCCTAACCCTACATGACAAAGTATTACATATTACATATTACATACTAACCCTAACCCTAACCCAGTATTACATATTACATACTAACCCTACATGACAAAGTATTACATATTACATATTACATACTAACCCTAACCCAGTATTACATATTACATACTAACCCTACATGACAAAGTATTACATATTACATACTAACCCTACATGACAAAGTATTACATATTATATACTAACCCTACATGACAAAGTATTACATATTACATATTACATACTAACCCTACATGACAAAGTATTACATATTACATACTAACCCTACATGACAAAGTATTACATATTACATACTAACCCTAACCCTACATGACAAAGTATTACATATTACATACTAACCCTACATGACAAAGTATTACATATTACATACTAACCCCACATGACAAAGTATTACATATTACATACTAACCCCACATGACAAAGTATTACATATTACATACTAACCCTAACCCTACATGACAAAGTATTACATATTACATACTAACCCTACATGACAAAGTATTACATATTACATACTAACCCTACATGACAAAGTATTACATATTACATACTAACCCTAACCCTACATGACAAAGTATTACATATTACATACTAACCCTACATGACAAAGTATTACATATTACATACTAACCCTACATGACAAAGTATTACACATTACATACTAACCCTAACCCATACATGACAAAAAGTATTACATATTACATACTAACCCTACATGACAAAGTATTACATATTACATACTAACCCTACATGACAAAGTATTACATATTACATACTAACCCTACATGACAAAGTATTACATATTACATATTACATACTAACCCTACATGACAAAGTATTACATATTACATACTAACCCTACATGACAAAGTATTACATATTACATACTAACCCTACATGACAAAGTATTACATATTACATACTAACCCCACATGACAAAGTATTACATATTACATACTAACCCTACATGACAAAGTATTACATATTACATACTAACCCTAACCCTACATGACAAAGTATTACATATTACATACTAACCCTACATGACAAAGTATTACATATTACATACTAACCCCACATGACAAAGTATTACATATTACATACTAACCCTAACCCCTAACCCTAACCCTACATGACAAAGTATTACATATTACATACTAACCCTACATGACAAAGTATTACATATTACATACTAACCCTACATGACAAAGTATTACATATTACATACTAACCCTACATGACAAAGTATTACATATTACATACTAACCCTACATGACAAAGTATTACATATTACATACTAACCCTAACCCTACATGACAAAGTATTACATATTACATATTACATACTAACCCTACATGACAAAGTATTACATATTACATACTAACCCTACATGACAAAGTATTACATATTACATACTAACCCTACATGACAAAGTATTACATATTACATATTACATACTAACCCTACATGACAAAGTATTACATATTACATATTACATACTAACCCTACATGACAAAGTATTACATATTACATACTAACCCTACATGACAAAGTATTACATATTACATACTAACCCTACATGACAAAGTATTACATATTACATACTAACCCTACATGACAAAGTATTACATATTACATACTAACCCTACATGACAAAGTATTACATATTACATATTAACCCTACATGACAAAGTATTACATATTACATACTAACCCTAACCCTACATGACAAAGTATTACATATTACATACTAACCCTACATGACAAAGTATTACATATTACATACTAACCCCACATGACAAAGTATTACATATTACATACTAACCCTACATGACAAAGTATTACATATTACATACTAACCCTACATGACAAAGTATTACATATTACATATTACATAACCCTAACCCAAAGTAACCCCCTACATGACAAAGTATTACATATTACATACTAACCCTACATGACAAAGTATTACATATTACATACTAACCCTACATGACAAAGTATTACATATTACATACTAACCCTACATGACAAAGTATTACATATTACATACTAACCCTACATGACAAAGTATTACATATTACATACTAACCCTAACCCTACATGACAAAGTATTACATATTACATACTAACCCTAACCCTACATGACAAAGTATTACATATTACATACTAACCCTACATGACAAAGTATTACATATTATATACTAACCCTACATGACAAAGTATTACATATTACATACTAACCCTAAATGACAAAGTATTACATATTACATATTACATACTAACCCTACATGACAAAGTATTACATATTACATACTAACCCTACATGACAAAGTATTACATATTACATATTACATACTAACCCTACATGACAAAGTATTACATATTACATACTAACCCTACATGACAAAGTATTACATATTACATACTAACCCTACATGACAAAGTATTACATATTATATACTAACCCTACATGACAAAGTATTACATATTACATACTAACCCTAAATGACAAAGTATTACATATTACATATTACATACTAACCCTACATGACAAAGTATTACATATTACATACTAACCCTACATGACAAAGTATTACATATTACATACTAACCCTACATGACAAAGTATTACATATTACATACTAACCCTAACCCTACATGACAAAGTATTACATATTACATACTAACCCTACATGACAAAGTATTACATATTACATACTAACCCTACATGACAAAGTATTACATATTACATACTAACCCTACATGACAAAGTATTACATATTACATACTAACCCTACATGACAAAGTATTACATATTACATACTAACCCTAACCCTACATGACAAAGTATTACATATTACATACTAACCCTACATGACAAAGTATTACATATTACATACTAACCCTACATGACAAAGTATTACATATTATATACTAACCCTACATGACAAAGTATTACATATTACATATTACATACTAACCCTAACCCTAACCCAGTATTACATATTACATACTAACCCTACATGACAAAGTATTACATATTACATACTAACCCTACATGACAAAGTATTACATATTACATACTAACCCTAACCCTACATGACAAAGTATTACATATTACATACTAACCCTACATGACAAAGTATTACATATTACATACTAACCCCACATGACAAAGTATTACATATTACATACTAACCCCACATGACAAAGTATTACATATTACATACTAACCCTAACCCTACATGACAAAGTATTACATATTACATACTAACCCTACATGACAAAGTATTACATATTACATACTAACCCTACATGACAAAGTATTACATATTACATACTAACCCTACATGACAAAGTATTATATATTACATACTAACCATATTACATAACCCTACATGACAAAGTATTACATATTACATACTAACCCTACATGACAAAGTATTACATATTACATACTAACCCCACATGACAAAGTATTACATATTACATACTAACCCCACATGACAAAGTATTACATATTACATACTAACCCTAACCCTACATGACAAAGTATTACATATTACATATTACATACTAACCCTACATGACAAAGTATTACATATTATATACTAACCCTACATGACAAAGTATTACATATTACATACTAACCCTACATGACAAAGTATTACATATTACATACTAACCCTACATGACAAAGTATTACATATTACATACTAACCCTACATGACAAAGTATTACACATTACATACTAACCCTAACCCTACATGACAAAGTATTACATATTACATACTAACCCTACATGACAAAGTATTACATATTACATACTAACCCTACATGACAAAGTATTACATATTACATACTAACCCTACATGACAAAGTATTACATATTACATACTAACCCTACATGACAAAGTATTACATATTACATACTAACCCCACATGACAAAGTATTACATATTACATACTAACCCTACATGACAAAGTATTACATATTACATACTAACCCCACATGACAAAGTATTACATATTACATACTAACCCTACATGACAAAGTATTACATATTACATACTAACCCTAACCCTACATGACAAAGTATTACATATTACATACTAACCCTACATGACAAAGTATTACATATTACATACTAACCCTACATGACAAAGTATTACATATTACATACTAACCCTAACCCCTAACCCTAACCCTACATGACAAAGTATTACATATAAACCCTACATACAAAGTAACCCTAACATGACAAAGTATTACATATTACATACTAACCCTACATGACAAAGTATTACATATTACATACTAACCCTACATGACAAAGTATTACATATTACATACTAACCCTACATGACAAAGTATTACATATTACATACTAACCCTAACCCTACATGACAAAGTATTACATATTACATACTAACCCTACATGACAAAGTATTACATATTACATACTAACCCTACATGACAAAGTATTACATATTACATACTAACCCTACATGACAAAGTATTACATATTACATACTAACCCTACATGACAAAGTATTACATATTACATACTAACCCTACATGACAAAGTATTACATATTACATATTACATACTAACCCTACATGACAAAGTATTACATATTACATACTAACCCTACATGACAAAGTATTACATATTACATATTAACCCTACATGACAAAGTATTACATATTACATACTAACCCTAACCCTACATGACAAAGTATTACATATTACATACTAACCCTACATGACAAAGTATTACATATTACATACTAACCCCACATGACAAAGTATTACATATTACATACTAACCCTACATGACAAAGTATTACATATTACATACTAACCCTACATGACAAAGTATTACATATTACATACTAACCTAACCCTACATGACAAAGTATTACATATTACATACTAACCCTACATGACAAAGTATTACATATTACATACTAACCCTACATGACAAAGTATTACATATTACATACTAACCCTACATGACAAAGTATTACATATTACATACTAACCCTACATGACAAAGTATTACATATTACATACTAACCCTAACCCTACATGACAAAGTATTACATATTACATACTAACCCTACATGACAAAGTATTACATATTACATACTAACCCTAACCCTACATGACAAAGTATTACATATTACATACTAACCCTACATGACAAAGTATTACATATTACATACTAACCCTACATGACAAAGTATTACATATTACATACTAACCCTAAATGACAAAGTATTACATATTACATATTACATACTAACCCTACATGACAAAGTATTACATATTACATACTAACCCTACATGACAAAGTATTACATATTACATATTAACCCTAACCCTACATGACAAAGTATTACATATTACATACTAACCCTACATGACAAAGTATTACATATTACATACTAACCCTACATGACAAAGTATTACATATTATATACTAACCCTACATGACAAAGTATTACATATTACATACTAACCCTAAATGACAAAGTATTACATATTACATATTACATACTAACCCTACATGACAAAGTATTACATATTACATACTAACCCTACATGACAAAGTATTACATATTACATACTAACCCTACATGACAAAGTATTACATATTACATACTAACCCTAACCCTACATGACAAAGTATTACATATTACATACTAACCCTACATGACAAAGTATTACATATTACATACTAACCCTACATGACAAAGTATTACATATTACATACTAACCCTACATGACAAAGTATTACATATTACATACTAACCCTACATGACAAAGTATTACATATTACATACTAACCCTACATGACAAAGTATTACACATTACATACTAACCCTAACCCTACATGACAAAGTATTACATATTACATACTAACCCTACATGACAAAGTATTACATATTACATACTAACCCTACATGACAAAGTATTACATATTATATACTAACCCTACATGACAAAGTATTACATATTACATACTAACCCTAACCCTAACCCAGTATTACATATTACATACTAACCCTACATGACAAAGTATTACATACTAACCCTACATGACAAAGTATTACATATTACATACTAACCCTAACCCTACATGACAAAGTATTACATATTACATACTAACCCTACATGACAAAGTATTACATATTACATACTAACCCTACATGACAAAGTATTACATATTACATACTAACCCCACATGACAAAGTATTACATATTACATACTAACCCTACATGACAAAGTATTACATATTACATACTAACCCTACATGACAAAGTATTACATATTACATACTAACCCTACATGACAAAGTATTACATATTACATACTAACCCTACATGACAAAGTATTACATATTACATACTAACCCTACATGACAAAGTATTACATATTACATACTAACCCTACATGACAAAGTATTACATATTACATACTAACCCTACATGACAAAGTATTACATATTACATACTAACCCCACATGACAAAGTATTACATATTACATACTAACCCTACATGACAAAGTATTACATATTACATACTAACCCTACATGACAAAGTATTACATATTACATACTAACCCTACATGACAAAGTATTACATATTACATACTAACCCTACATGACAAAGTATTACATATTACATACTAACCCTACATGACAAAGTATTACATATTACATACTAACCCTACATGACAAAGTATTACATATTACATACTAACCCTACATGACAAAGTATTACATATTACATACTAACCCTACATGACAAAGTATTACATATTACATACTAACCCTACATGACAAAGTATTACATATTACATACTAACCCTAACCCTACATGACAAAGTATTACATATTACATACTAACCCTACATGACAAAGTATTACATATTACATACTAACCCTACATGACAAAGTATTACATATTACATACTAACCCTACATGACAAAGTATTACATATTACATACTAACCCTACATGACAAAGTATTACATATTACATACTAACCCTACATGACAAAGTATTACATATTACATACTAACCCTACATGACAAAGTATTACATATTACATACTAACCCTACATGACAAAGTATTACATATTACATACTAACCCTACATGACAAAGTATTACATATTACATACTAACCCTAACCCTACATGACAAAGTATTACATATTACATACTAACCCTACATGACAAAGTATTACATATTACATACTAACCCCACATGACAAAGTATTACATATTACATACTAACCCCACATGACAAAGTATTACATATTACATACTAACCCTAACCCTACATGACAAAGTATTACATATTACATACTAACCCTACATGACAAAGTATTACATATTACATACTAACCCTACATGACAAAGTATTACATATTACATACTAACCCTACATGACAAAGTATTACATATTACATACTAACCCTACATGACAAAGTATTACATATTACATACTAACCCTA
>NW_027040478.1:305296-360296 GCF_034236695.1 Oncorhynchus nerka
ACAACCAGACAGACAGACAGTCTGTCAGGACTACAACCAGACAGACAGACAGAGACAAGACAGTCGGTCAGGACTACAACCAGACAGACAGAGACAAGACAGTCGGTTAGGACTACAACCAGACAGACAGAGACAAGACAGTCGGTCAGGACTACAACCAGACAGACAGTCTGTCAGGACTACAACCAGACAGACATACAGACAGACAGACAGAGACAAGACAGTCGGTCAGGACTACAACCAGACAGACAGAGACAAGACAGTCGGTTAGGACTACAACCAGACAGACAGAGACAAGACAGTCAGTCAGGACTACAACCAGACAGACATACAGACAGACAGACAGAGACAAGACAGTCGGTCAGGACTACAACCAGACAGACAGAGACAAGACAGTCTGTCAGGACTACAACCAGACAGACAGAGACAAGACAGTCAGTCAGGACTACAACCAGACAGACAGTCAGTCAGGACTACAACCAGACAGACATACAGACAGACAGACAGAGACAAGACAGTCGGTTAGGACTACAACCAGACAGACAGAGACAAGACAGTCGGTCAGGACTACAATCAGACAGACAGACAGAGACAAGACAGTCAGTCAGGACTACAACCAGACAGACATACAGACAGACAGACAGAGACAAGACAGTCAGTCAGGACTACAACCAGACAGACAGAGACAAGACAGTCAGTCAGGACTACAACCAGACAGACATACAGACAGACAGACAGAGACAAGACAGTCAGTCAGGACTACAACCAGACAGACAGAGACAAGACAGTCGGTTAGGACTACAACCAGACAGACAGAGACAAGACAGTCAGTCAGGACTACAACCAGACAGACAGAGACAAGACAGTCAGTCAGGACTACAACCAGACAGACAGTCAGTCAGGACTACAACCAGACAGACATACAGACAGACAGACAGAGACAAGACAGTCGGTTAGGACTACAACCAGACAGACAGAGACAAGACAGTCGGTTAGGACTACAACCAGACAGACAGAGACAAGACAGTCGGTTAGGACTACAACCAGACAGACAGAGACAAGACAGTCGGTTAGGACTACAACCAGACAGACAGAGACAAGACAGTCGGTCAGGACTACAACCAGACAGACAGAGACAAGACAGTCGGTTAGGACTACAACCAGACAGACAGAGACAAGACAGTCAGTCAGGACTACAACCAGACAGACAGAGACAAGACAGTCAGTCAGGACTACAACCAGACAGACAGAGACAAGACAGTCGGTTAGGACTACAACCAGACAGACAGAGACAAGACAGTCAGTCAGGACTACAACCAGACAGACAGAGACAAGACAGTCGGTCAGGACTACAACCAGACAGACAGAGACAAGACAGTCAGTCAGGACTACAACCAGACAGACAGAGACAAGACAGTCAGTCAGGACTACAACCAGACAGACAGTCAGTCAGGACTACAACCAGACAGACAGAGACAAGACAGTCAGTCAGGACTACAACCAGACAGACAGAGACAAGACAGTCGGTCAGGACTACAACCAGACAGACAGAGACAAGACAGTCAGTCAGGACTACAACCAGACAGACAGAAGGAAACAAGACAGTCGGTCAGGACTACAACCAGACAGACAGACAGAGACAAGACAGTCGGTCAGGACTACAACCAGACAGACAGAAGGAAACAAGACAGTCGGTCAGGACTACAATCACAGACAGAAGGAAACAAGACAGTCGGTCAGGACTACAATCACAGACAGAAGGAAACAAGACAGTCGGTCAGGACTACAACCAGACAGACAGAGACAAGACAGTCGGTCAGGACTACAACCAGACAGAGACAGGACAGTCTGTCAGGACTACAACCAGACAGAGACAAGACAGTCTGTCAGGACTACAACCAGACAGACAGACAGACAGAGACAAGACAGTCTGTCAGGACTACAACCAGACAGACATACAGACAGACAGACAAGACAGTCGGTCAGGACTACAACCAGACAGACAGACAGTCTGTCAGGACTACAACCAGACAGACAGACAGTCTGTCAGGACTACAACCAGACAGACAGACAGAGACAAGACAGTCGGTCAGGACTACAACCAGACAGACAGAGACAAGACAGTCGGTTAGGACTACAACCAGACAGACAGAGACAAGACAGTCGGTCAGGACTACAACCAGAGACAGACAGTCTGTCAGGACTACAACCAGACAGACATACAGACAGACAGACAGAGACAAGACAGTCGGTCAGGACTACAACCAGACAGACAGAGACAAGACAGTCGGTTAGGACTACAACCAGACAGACAGAGACAAGACAGTCAGTCAGGACTACAACCAGACAGACATACAGACAGACAGACAGAGACAAGACAGTCGGTCAGGACTACAACCAGACAGACAGAGACAAGACAGTCTGTCAGGACTACAACCAGACAGACAGAGACAAGACAGTCAGTCAGGACTACAACCAGACAGACAGTCAGTCAGGACTACAACCAGACAGACATACAGACAGACAGACAGAGACAAGACAGTCGGTTAGGACTACAACCAGACAGACAGAGACAAGACAGTCGGTCAGGACTACAATCAGACAGACAGACAGAGACAAGACAGTCAGTCAGGACTACAACCAGACAGACATACAGACAGACAGACAGAGACAAGACAGTCGGTCAGGACTACAACCAGACAGACAGAGACAAGACAGTCAGTCAGGACTACAACCAGACAGACATACAGACAGACAGACAGAGACAAGACAGTCGGTTAGGACTACAACCAGACAGACAGAGACAAGACAGTCGGTTAGGACTACAACCAGACAGACAGAGACAAGACAGTCAGTCAGGACTACAACCAGACAGACAGAGACAAGACAGTCAGTCAGGACTACAACCAGACAGACAGTCAGTCAGGACTACAACCAGACAGACATACAGACAGACAGACAGAGACAAGACAGTCGGTTAGGACTACAACCAGACAGACAGAGACAAGACAGTCGGTTAGGACTACAACCAGACAGACAGAGACAAGACAGTCGGTTAGGACTACAACCAGACAGACAGAGACAAGACAGTCGGTTAGGACTACAACCAGACAGACAGAGACAAGACAGTCGGTCAGGACTACAACCAGACAGACAGAGACAAGACAGTCGGTTAGGACTACAACCAGACAGACAGAGACAAGACAGTCAGTCAGGACTACAACCAGACAGACAGAGACAAGACAGTCAGTCAGGACTACAACCAGACAGACAGAGACAAGACAGTCGGTTAGGACTACAACCAGACAGACAGAGACAAGACAGTCAGTCAGGACTACAACCAGACAGACAGAGACAAGACAGTCAGTCAGGACTACAACCAGACAGACAGTCAGTCAGGACTACAACCAGACAGACAGAGACAAGACAGTCAGTCAGGACTACAACCAGACAGACAGAGACAAGACAGTCGGTCAGGACTACAACCAGACAGACAGAGACAAGACAGTCAGTCAGGACTACAACCAGACAGACAGAGACAAGACAGTCGGTTAGGACTACAACCAGACAGACAGAGACAAGACAGTCAGTCAGGACTACAACCAGACAGACAGAGACAAGACAGTCAGTCAGGACTACAACCAGACAGACAGTCAGTCAGGACTACAACCAGACAGACAGAGACAAGACAGTCAGTCAGGACTACAACCAGACAGACAGAGACAAGACAGTCGGTCAGGACTACAACCAGACAGACAGAGACAAGACAGTCAGTCAGGACTACAACCAGACAGACAGAGACAAGACAGTCGGTCAGGACTACAACCAGACAGACAGAGACAGTCGGTCAGGACTACAACCAGACAGACAGAGACAAGACAGTCGGTTAGGACTACAACCAGACAGACAGAGACAAGACAGTCAGTCAGGACTACAACCAGACAGACAGAGACAGTCAGTCAGGACTACAACCAGACAGACAGAGAAGACAGTCAGTCAGGACTACAACCAGACAGACAGTCAGTCAGGACTACAACCAGACAGACAGTCAGTCAGGACTACAACCAGACAGACAGTCAGTCAGGACTACAACCAGACAGACAGTCAGTCAGGACTACAACCAGACAGACAGTCTGTCAGGACTACAACCAGACAGACAGAGACAGTCAGTCAGGACTACAACCAGACAGACCCAGCAGGGCAGTTTGGGTTTATTAAAGGTAGACTCACAGATGTAAATACAGAAAGTAAATGGCATAGTGGGTCAACTTCCACAACAACTAAGAGTGTTGAAGTAGAGGCTCAACTCTCTAGGCTCTTTTCTTGCCCTGACTACCACACTGAACAGCGTGAAGGGAAACCGTGGACGTGATTAAGTACTGTGTGTGAGAGCGCAGTGTTGCATCTCGCTCATCTTAATATCTCCGGTGCTGCTCAACATCATTTCACAAAGTCTACCTTTAAGCCAGGCAAGCTCAAACACGTACAGATAAAATTATTTTACAAGTATCTGAAACCCAGGTCTGGTGTGTGTGTGTGTGTGTGTGTGTGTGTGTGTCTCGCTCGCTCTCCCTCTCTCTCTGTGTGTGTGTGTGTGTGTGTGTGTGTGTGTGTGTGTGTGTGTGCGAGTTAGTCTCTTTAAGAAGGGTGTGGCATTGGGCGGAGCAATGCCTTGTGGGTAATATTTCTGTACCAAAGGAAAATGTCCCCAGTGCAGTAAAACTAGAGATGGAGGGATAGGTGTGGGGGTGGGAGAAAATGGGGAGGGGGGAGAAGAGAACAGCGGAGAGAGAGAGAAGGGGGGAGGGAGAGAGAAGGGGGAGGGAGAGAGAAGAGAACAGTGGAGAGAGAGAAGGGGGAGGGAGAGAGGGAGAACAGAGGGGAGAGAGAAGAGAACAGAGGAGAGAGAGAGAAGGGGGAGAGAGAAGAGAACAGCGGAGGGAGAGAAGGGGAGAGAGAGAGAAGGGGGAGGGAGAGAACAGCGGAGAGAGAGAGAAGGGGGAGGGAGAGAGAACAGCGGAGATAGAGAGAAGGGGGAGAGAGAAGAGAACAGCGGAGAGAGAGAGAAGGGGAGGGAGAGAGAACAGCAGAGGGAGAGAGGAGATAGAGAGAAGGGGGAGAGAGAAGAGAACAGCGGAGGGAGAGACGGGGAGAGAGAGAGAGAAGGGGAGGGAGAGAACAGCGGAGAGAGAGAGAAGGGGGAGAGAGAGAAGGGGGAGGGAGAGAACAGCAGAGAGAGAGAGAGGGGAGAGAGAGACGAGAACAGCAGAGAGAGAGAGAGGGGGAGAGAGAAGAGAACAGCGGAGAGAGAGAGAAGGGGGAGGGAGAGAGAAGAGAACAGCGGAGAGAGAGAGAAGGGGAGAGAGAGAGAAGGGGGAGGGAGAGAACAGCAGAGAGAGAGAGAAGGGGGAGAGAGAAGAGAACAGCGGAGAGAGAGAGAGAGGGGGAGGGAGAGAGAAGAGAACAGTGGAGAGAGAGAGAAGGGGAGAGAGAGAGAAGGGGGGAGGGAGAGAACAGCAGAGAGAGAGAGAAGGGGGAGAGAGAAGAGAACAGCGGAGAGAGAGAGAAGGGGGAGAGAGAGAGAACAGAGGAGAGAGAGAAGGGGGGAGAGAGAGAACAGCAGAGGGAGAGAGAAGTGGGAGAGAGAGAGAACGTGGGAGAGAGAAGAGAACAGCAGAGAGAGAGAGAAGGGGAGAGAGAGAAGAGAACAGCGGAGAGAGAGAGAGAGGGGGAGGGAGAGAGAAGAGAACAGCAGAGAGAGAGAGAAGGGGAGAGAGAAGAGAACAGCGGAGAGAGAGAGAAGGGGGAGGGAGAGAGAAGAGAACAGCGGAGAGAGAGAGAAGGGGAGAGAGAGAGAAGGGGAGGGAGAGAACAGCAGAGAGAGAGAGAGAGGGGGAGAGAAGAGAACAGCGGAGAGAGAGAGAAGGGGGGAGAGAAGAGAACAGAGGAGAGAGAGAAGGGGAGAGAGAAGAGAACAGCAGAGAGAGAGAGAGAGAGAAGGGGGAGGGAGAGAACAGCAGAGAGAGAGAGAAGGGGGAGAGAGAAGAGAACAGCGGAGAGAGAGAGAGAGAGAGAGAAGGGGGAGGGAGAGAACAGCAGAGAGAGAGAGAGAGGGGGAGAGAGAAGAGAACAGAGGAGAGAGAGAAGGGGGAGGGAGAGAGAACAGCAGAGGGAGAGAGAAGTGGGAGGGAGAGAGAACAGGGGAGAGAGAAGAGAACAACGGAGAGAGAGAAGGGGGAGAGAGAAGAGAACAGCGGAGAGAGAGAGAAGTGGGAGGGAGAGAGAAAGAAAGAAACAGAGAAGACAGTAAGAGAACAGGTGAGAGAGAAGAGAACAGCGGAGAGAGAGAAGGGGGAGGGAGAGAGAACAGCGGAGAGAGAGAGAAGTGGGAGGGAGAGAGAACAGGGGAGAGAGAAGAGAACAACGGAGAGAGAGAAGGGGGAGAGAGAAGAGAACAGCGGAGAGAGAGAGAAGTGGGAGGGAGAGAGAAAGAAAGAAACAGAGAAGACAGTAAGAGAACAGGTGAGAGAGAAGCAAATGATGTGTGTGACCGTGTGAGAGCGCAGTGTTGCATCTCGCTCATCTTAATATCTCCGGTGCTGCTCAACATCATTTCACAAAGTCTACCTTTAAGCCAGGCAAGCTCAAACACGTACAGATAAAATTATTTTACAAGTATCTGAAACCCTGTGTGTGTGTGTGTGTGTGTGTGTGTGTGTGTGTGTGTGTGTGTGTGTGTGTGTGTTACCTTCAGGTGTCCCTGGTGCATGTTGGCTCTACAACACATGTCCAGGAAACAGGACACAGCAGACGTGTCGATGACGATGTAGACAGGAACTCTTCTCTTATAGGCCGCATCTAAGAGGTCCTTGTAGATGTCAACGTCACTAAACTGATCCATTACTACTGCTATAACCTGGGAGAACAGACACACAGTGGTTATAACCCTGACCCATCTAACAGGTCCTTATGTCAACATTACTAAACTGATCCATTACTACTGCTATAACCTGGGAGAACAGACACACAGTGGTTATAACCCTGACCCATCTAACAGGTCCTCATGTCAACATTACTACTGCTATAACCTGGGAGAACAGACACACAGTGGTTATAACCCTGACCCATCTATCAGGTCCTCATGTCAACATTACTAAACTGATCCATTACTACTGCTATAACCTGGGAGAACAGACACACAGTGGTTATAACCCTGACCCATCTATCAGGTCCTTATGTCAACATTACTACTGCTATAACCTGGGAGAACAGACACACAGTGGTTATAACCCTGACCCATCTAACAGGTCCTCATGTCAACATTACTACTGCTATAACCTGGGAGAACAGACACACAGTGGTTATAACCCTGACCCATCTAACAGGTCCTCATGTCAACATTACTACTGCTATAACCTGGGAGAACAGACACACAGTGGTTATAACCCTGACCCATCTATCAGGTCCTCATGTCAACATTACTACTGCTATAACCTGGGAGAACAGACACACAGTGGTTATAACCCTGACCCATCTAACAGGTCCTCATGTCAACATTACTACTGCTATAACCTGGGAGAACAGACACACAGTGGTTATAACCCTGACCCATCTATCAGGTCCTCATGTCAACATTACTAAACTGATCCATTACTACTGCTATAACCTGGGAGAACAGACACACAGTGGTTATAACCCTGACCCATCTATCAGGTCCTCATGTCAACATTACTACTGCTATAACCTGGTAGAACAGACACACAGTGGTTATAACCCTGACCCATCTATCAGGTCCTCATGTCAACATTACTACTGCTATAACCTGGGAGAACAGACACACAGTGGTTATAACGCTGACCCATCTATCAGGTCCTCATGTCAACATTACTACTGCTATAACCTGGGAGAACAGACACACAGTGGTTATAACGCTGACCCATCTACCTTCTGAGTCTGTTATATAGTCTATAGTCTGTACTGTGTGTAGTCTACCTTCTGAGTCTGTGATATAGTCTATAGTCTGTACTGTGTGTAGTCTACCTTCTGAGTCTGTGATATAGTCTGTACTGTGTGTAGTCTACCTTCTGAGTCTGTGATATAGTCTATAGTCTGTACTGTGTGTAGTCTACCTTCTGAGTCTGTGATATAGTCTGTACTGTGTGTAGTCTACCTTCTGAGTCTGTGATATAGTCTATAGTCTGTACTGTGTGTAGTCTACCTTCTGAGTCTGTGATATAGTCTATAGTCTGTACTGTGTGTAGTCTACCTTCTGAGTCTGTGTTATAGTCTATAGTCTGTACTGTGTGTAGTCTACCTTCTGAGTCTGTGATATAGTCTATAGTCTGTACTGTGTGTAGTCTACCTTCTGAGTCTGTGATATAGTCTATAGTCTGTACTGTGTGTAGTCTACCTTCTGAGTCTGTGATATAGTCTATAGTCTGTACTGTGTGTAGTCTACCTTCTGAGTCTGTTATATAGTCTATAGTCTGTACTGTGTGTAGTCTACCTTCTGAGTCTGTGATATAGTCTATAGTCTGTACTGTGTGTAGTCTACCTTCTGAGTCTGTGATATAGTCTATAGTCTGTACTGTGTGTAGTCTACCTTCTGAGTCTGTGATATAGTCTATAGTCTGTACTGTGTGTAGTCTACCTTCTGAGCCTGTGATATAGTCTATAGTCTGTACTGTGTGTAGTCTACCTTCTGAGTCTGTGATATAGTCTGTACTGTGTGTAGTCTACCTTCTGAGTCTGTGATATAGTCTGTACTGTGTGTAGTCTACCTTCTGAGTCTGTTATATAGTCTATAGTCTGTACTGTGTGTAGTCTACCTTCTGAGTCTGTGATATAGTCTGTACTGTGTGTAGTCTACCTTCTGAGTCTGTGATATAGTCTGTACTGTGTGTAGTCTACCTTCTGAGTCTGATATATAGTCTGTACTGTGTGTAGTCTACCTTCTGAGTCTGTGATATAGTCTGTACTGTGTGTAGTCTACCTTCTGAGTCTGTGATATAGTCTGTACTGTGTGTAGTCTACCTTCTGAGTCTGTGATATAGTCTGTACTGTGTGTAGTCTACCTTCTGAGTCTGTGTTATAGTCTATAGTCTGTACTGTGTGTAGTCTACCTTCTGAGTCTGTGATATAGTCTATAGTCTGTACTGTGTGTAGTCTACCTTCTGAGTCTGTGATATAGTCTATAGTCTGTACTGTGTGTAGTCTACCTTCTGAGTCTGTGATATAGTCTATAGTCTGTACTGTGTGTAGTCTACCTTCTGAGTCTGTGTTATAGTCTATAGTCTGTACTGTGTGTAGTCTACCTTCTGAGTCTGTGATATAGTCTGTACTGTGTGTAGTCTACCTTCTGAGTCTGTGATATAGTCTGTACTGTGTGTAGTCTACCTTCTGAGTCTGTGATATAGTCTGTACTGTGTGTAGTCTACCTTCTGAGTCTGTTATATAGTCTATAGTCTGTACTGTGTGTAGTCTACCTTCTGAGTCTGTGATATAGTCTGTACTGTGTGTAGTCTACCTTCTGAGTCTGTGATATAGTCTATAGTCTGTACTGTGTGTAGTCTACCTTCTGAGTCTGTGATATAGTCTGTACTGTGTGTAGTCTACCTTCTGAGTCTGTGATATAGTCTATAATCTGTACTGTGTAGTCTACCTTCTGAGTCTGTGATATAGTCTGTACTGTGTGTAGTCTACCTTCTGAGTCTGTGATATAGTCTGTACTGTGTGTAGTCTACCTTCTGAGTCTGTGATATAGTCTGTACTGTGTGTAGTCTACCTTCTGAGTCTGTGATATAGTCTATAGTCTGTACTGTGTGTAGTCTACCTTCTGAGTCTGTGATATAGTCTATAGTCTGTACTGTGTGTAGTCTACCTTCTGAGTCTGTGATATAGTCTATAGTCTGTACTGTGTGTAGTCTACCTTCTGAGTCTGTGATATAGTCTGTACTGTGTGTAGTCTACCTTCTGAGTCTGTGATATAGTCTGTACTGTGTGTAGTCTACCTTCTGAGTCTGTGTTATAGTCTATAGTCTGTACTGTGTGTAGTCTACCTTCTGAGTCTGTTATATAGTCTATAGTCTGTACTGTGTGTAGTCTACCTTCTGAGCCTGTGTTATAGTCTATAGTCTGTACTGTGTGTAGTCTACCTTCTGAGTCTGTGTTATAGTCTATAGTCTGTACTGTGTGTAGTCTACCTTCTGAGTCTGTGATATAGTCTATAGTCTGTACTGTGTGTAGTCTACCTTCTGAGTCTGTGATATAGTCTGTACTGTGTGTAGTCTACCTTCTGAGTCTGTGATATAGTCTATAGTCTGTACTGTGTGTAGTCTACCTTCTGAGTCTGTGATATAGTCTATAGTCTGTACTGTGTGTAGTCTACCTTCTGAGTCTGTGATATAGTCTGTACTGTGTGTAGTCTACCTTCTGAGTCTGTGATATAGTCTGTACTGTGTGTAGTCTACCTTCTGAGTCTGTGTTATAGTCTATAGTCTGTACTGTGTGTAGTCTACCTTCTGAGTCTGTGATATAGTCTGTACTGTGTGTAGTCTACCTTCTGAGTCTGTGATATAGTCTGTACTGTGTGTAGTCTACCTTCTGAGTCTGTGATATAGTCTGTAGTCTGTACTGTGTGTAGTCTACCTTCTGAGTCTGTGATATAGTCTATAGTCTGTACTGTGTGTAGTCTACCTTCTGAGTCTGTGATATAGTCTATAGTCTGTACTGTGTGTAGTCTACCTTCTGAGTCTGTGATATAGTCTGTACTGTGTGTAGTCTACCTTCTGAGTCTGTGTTATAGTCTGTACTGTGTGTAGTCTACCTTCTGAGCCTGTGTTATAGTCTATAGTGTGTGTAGTCTACCTTCTGAGCCTGTGATATAGTCTATAGTGTGTGTAGTCTACCTTCTGAGCCTGTGATATAGTCTGTACTGTGTGTAGTCTACCTTCTGAGTCTGTGATATAGTCTGTACTGTGTGTAGTCTACCTTCTGAGTCTGTGATATAGTCTGTACTGTGTGTAGTCTACCTTCTGAGTCTGTGTTATAGTCTATAGTCTGTACTGTGTGTAGTCTACCTTCTGAGTCTGTTATATAGTCTATAGTCTGTACTGTGTGTAGTCTACCTTCTGAGCCTGTGTTATAGTCTATAGTCTGTACTGTGTGTAGTCTACCTTCTGAGTCTGTGTTATAGTCTATAGTCTGTACTGTGTGTAGTCTACCTTCTGAGTCTGTGATATAGTCTGTACTGTGTGTAGTCTACCTTCTGAGTCTGTGATATAGTCTATAGTCTGTACTGTGTGTAGTCTACCTTCTGAGTCTGTGATATAGTCTGTACTGTGTGTAGTCTACCTTCTGAGTCTGTGATATAGTCTGTACTGTGTGTAGTCTACCTTCTGAGTCTGTGTTATAGTCTATAGTCTGTACTGTGTGTAGTCTACCTTCTGAGTCTGTGATATAGTCTGTACTGTGTGTAGTCTACCTTCTGAGTCTGTGATATAGTCTGTACTGTGTGTAGTCTACCTTCTGAGTCTGTGATATAGTCTGTACTGTGTGTAGTCTACCTTCTGAGTCTGTGATATAGTCTATAGTCTGTACTGTGTGTAGTCTACCTTCTGAGTCTGTGATATAGTCTGTACTGTGTGTAGTCTACCTTCTGAGTCTGTGATATCGTCTATAGTCTGTACTGTGTGTAGTCTACCTTCTGAGTCTGTGATATAGTCTGTAGTCTGTACTGTGTGTAGTCTACCTTCTGAGTCTGTGATATAGTCTATAGTCTGTACTGTGTGTAGTCTACCTTCTGAGTCTGTGATATAGTCTGTACTGTGTGTAGTCTACCTTCTGAGTCTGTGATATAGTCTATAGTCTGTACTGTGTGTAGTCTACCTTCTGAGCCTGTGATATAGTCTATAGTCTGTACTGTGTGTAGTCTACCTTCTGAGCCTGTGATATAGTCTGTACTGTGTGTAGTCTACCTTCTGAGCCTGTGATATAGTCTGTACTGTGTGTAGTCTACCTTCTGAGTCTGTGATATAGTCTGTACTGTGTGTAGTCTACCTTCTGAGTCTGATATATAGTCTGTACTGTGTGTAGTCTACCTTCTGAGTCTGTGATATAGTCTATAGTCTGTACTGTGTGTAGTCTACCTTCTGAGTCTGTGATATAGTCTGTACTGTGTGTAGTCTACCTTCTGAGTCTGTGATATAGTCTATAGTCTGTACTGTGTGTAGTCTACCTTCTGAGTCTGTGATATAGTCTATAGTTTGTACTGTGTGTAGTCTACCTTCTGAGTCTGTGATATAGTCTATAGTCTGTACTGTGTGTAGTCTACCTTCTGAGTCTGTGATATAGTCTGTACTGTGTGTAGTCTACCTTCTGAGCCTGTGTTATCGTCTTCCGGACCACCTCCTTGATGTGTGTTTGTCCATCAGCTGGGGGCTGCGTGTGCATGTTGACACGTGTCACTCCTCGGTATGACACGGCGTCGGGCCAGCCCAGATCCAGGTCGGGTATAGAACCTTCAGAGCGGTCGGGCCAGTACTGTAATGACAGTGGCCCGTTGCCCCCGTCGTACTCCTTCGCTCCCGCCTCGGCCTTGAGGTGCTCGCTTCCAGGCCGGTAGGCCTCCACGGTGCGCGCCAACCGCAGGAGCTCCGGTTCAGACAGGAAGTGTCGGAGGTCATGTTCACTGAGGTAGCTGCTAAAGGCCTCTCGCCCCCCGGTTAGCAGAGCCTCGAGCGCGAGCCGCTGGTCCTCGCTGTAGAAGAACTCGGGTTTGGACTCGGTCACGCGCCAGTTGATGTGATGCTCATCGAGACACTACACCTGAGACAGAGCCATGGCGCTACGCTTTATCAATACCTAACTGATAATCACTGACGGATCAATAATATAACCCAACAGTTATTACCGACCGAGTGTTACTGAAGAACATTAAATATACAATCCCACGGTTGAACCGGGAGATTTACCAAACCTTTCCGACAAGAGTTCAACTGTCTCAGCTCATGTTGTATTCGTATCCGTGTACACCAGCTTCCCACGATTTGTCCCATAAAACACGAATAAGGTTTAAAATAAATAAAACAGCGACTTTTCTCCTCAAAGCCGACAGAAACCGAGACCGACTAGTTCATCAGCGGCACCATATAAACTACCGGTCGTCCAAATTGAGTCAGTGCGTCTCCTCGTGTTGTAAAACGCAACAGAATTGAGCACAGAAGTCAATAGTTACAGGCTGAATATGAAATGTCTCTGTGAGATTATCACGGGTTCACGTCCCAGTGGAGCCTCAAACCACATCTCATGAACAAACACGCAGACACAGGTAAACCGGGACAAACTTCCCCACCCCGCCACGCCCGTCACACATGACCGCTTCAGCCCCGTTCCGGACGAGCACCGGGGAAGTGTGTTCGTGTGAGTCAAGAGGATCTTTTCAAACAGCATCAGCTTTAATCCAGACGGACGTGGATGACTTGTTCAACTATTCTGATGACGAGACTCTTTTCAACAAACAAAAGAAAAAAGTCTCGTCTGTCTGCGGTTAAAAACTTTTCTCTCGGTTCTCTATTTGACTGGAAGATCCCGTTTAGTTCCTCCAGAAAACTGTTGACAGTTGAGACAAAAACTCCGCGGAGTTTCTTCCAAAAGTGTCTTGTCCTTTTATAGACAAAGTCCCAAATATTAAAACGAACGGTTAAATAATAGCGATAGTTAATAACCGCTAATGATCCTGTATCGCGGAGAGAGATCTAGCGTGTCTGTCTGTAACTTGAGCTGTGAACTCTGTAACGGAAGCTGTCCTCACCGGGGGACTCGAGGGCGGAGTGTCCGGTTAGTGGGTCAGTAAATAACAGAGAGAGAACCTAGAAACACTATTAACCCCGCCTCGTGTGTCGTGGCTAGAAGGTATCCAGCTTTAGTCAGAATGGACTTCTTTTTTTTTGTAGCCGGTTTACGCCTCGATCACACCGACAGTGTTTTTTTACATTTTGGTTTCACCAGAAGTACATTCATTTCCAATGGAACGAGGGTTATAATTGTGTATAATAATCATATACATTAAAACCAGGGTAATAATAATGGTGTGTTTTGCACCATGGCATTCACCCATGTTTGGACCTGGTACTTTGTTAAGGACATTAAACGCGTTTTTTTTTATCCCGTTTTACTTTGCTCTCTGCTTTTTTGACTCACTCACCCACCGTTACACGTTGTTCAGGTAATATCTTGGGGTGGTAAAATCAGAGTTTACCAATTGATCTCTGAGATTTCTGCCCCCGCGAGAGAAAACGACCAAGGGAAGGTCCGAAAACACCGAGACTAATCATCGGATTTTAGAATTTAGAATGTAGAATTTAGAATTTTAGATTTTAGAATGTGCCAAATGTTTGTGAAGAATTCCCTTCATTTGTTCAGAGCACTTTGGAATAGCGGCTAGTTAGAACACAAGAATGAGTCTTTTTTTTTTGGAGCCCCTCTCCTTGAACTTTCTTTGCGTCTCAGATAATATTTCTGTCGAAATCTGATTTTTTTTTTTTTTTTTTTGGCTAATTCTTTTGATTCGACAGAATTGGCTGTAGGGCAAACTGTTTTTCAAGGGGAAGCGGGTGACAACTATCAGCCCCTCAACAAACTGTTAGGATCAGTAGGTTTCCTGTAAAGATCAGTGTATAGAACATTATCTTCACACAAGATCAGAAGATCAAGGAAACCGGATGTGACGTGTGTCAGACTACATAGTAAATCTCAGATGCTCAGAACAGGAGTTTTAAGAAAAGCATGGAACGCCTGGAGCTGTTTGGCATCACAAAAATATCATCAATATACCGTTTCCCAAATAATGATGTGAGGCAAGAAACATTTTGGAGAGGATTGTAAAATAGACTGTTTCTCCATGTAACCCACATACACATTAGCATAGTTAGGAGCCATGGGGGGATCCCATAGCAGTACCTTTAGTCTGAATAAAGAAATCATGCAGAAACATGAAATAGTTATGTGTGAGTACAATTACAGCCAATGTTATAATGCAGGGACTGGAAGGTAGTTCAACGAGGGTCACGTTTTGCAGAAGAAAAATGTATAATGACTCAACATCAAAAGTAACTAACAAGGTATTCTCAGGGAGATGATCTGAGACCATACTGCTGGTGTCCTTTAGGAGGGGAGCTGTCCTGAGACCATACTGCTGGTGTCCTTTAGGAGGGGAGCTGATCTGAGACCATACTGCTGGTGTCCTTTAGGAGGGGAGCTGTTCTGAGACCATACTGCTGGTGTCCTTTAGGAGGGGAGCTGTTCTGAGATCATACTGCTGGTGTCCTTTAGGAGGGGAGCTGTTCTGAGACCATACTGCTGGTGTCCTTTAGGAGGGGAGCTGTTCTGAGACCATACTGCTGGTGTCCTTTAGGAGGGAGCTGTTCTGAGACCATACTGCTGGTGTCCTTTAGGAGGGGAGCTGTTCTGAGACCATACTGCTGGTGTCCTTTAGGAGGGGAGCTGGTCTGAGACCATACTGCTGGTGTCCTTTAGGAGGGGAGCTGGTCTGAGACCATACTGCTGGTGTCCTTTAGGAGGGGAGCTGTTCTGAGACCATACTGCTGGTGTCCTTTAGGAGGGGAGCTGTTCTGAGACCATACTGCTGGTGTCCTTTAGGAGGGGAGCTGTTCTGAGACCATACTGCTGGTGTCCTTTAGGAGGGGAGCTGTTCTGAGACCATACTGCTGGTGTCCTTTAGGAGGAGCTGTTCTGAGACCATACTGCTGGTGTCCTTTAGGAGGGGAGCTGTTCTGAGACCATACTGCTGGTGTCCTTTAGGAGGGGAGCTGTTCTGAGACCATACTGCTGGTGTCCTTTAGGAGGGAGCTGTTCTGAGACCATACTGCTGGTGTCCTTTAGGAGGGGAGCTGTTCTGAGACCATACTGCTGGTGTCCTTTAGGAGGGGAGCTGTTCTGAGACCATACTGCTGGTGTCCTTTAGGAGGGGAGCTGTTCTGAGACCATACTGCTGGTGTCCTTTAGGAGGGGAGCTGTTCTGAGACCATACTGCTGGTGTCCTTTAGGAGGGAGCTGTTCTGAGACCATACTGCTGGTGTCCTTTAGGAGGGGAGCTGTTCTGAGACCATACTGCTGGTGTCCTTTAGGAGGGGAGCTGTTCTGAGACCATACTGCTGGTGTCCTTTAGGAGGAGCTGTTCTGAGACCATACTGCTGGTGTCCTTTAGGAGGGGAGCTGTTCTGAGACCATACTGCTGGTGTCCTTTAGGAGGGAGCTGTTCTGAGACCATACTGCTGGTGTCCTTTAGGAGGGGAGCTGTTCTGAGACCATACTGCTGGTGTCCTTTAGGAGGGAGCTGTTCTGAGACCATACTGCTGGTGTCCTTTAGGAGGAGCTGTTCTGAGACCATACTGCTGGTGTCCTTTAGGAGGAGCTGTTCTGAGACCATACTGCTGGTGTCCTTTAGGAGGGGCTGTTCTGAGACCATACTGCTGGTGTCCTTTAGGAGGGGAGCTGTTCTGAGACCATACTGCTGGTGTCCTTTAGGAGGGGAGCTGTTCTGAGACCATACTGCTGGTGTCCTTTAGGAGGGAGCTGTTCTGAGACCATACTGCTGGTGTCCTTTAGGAGGAGCTGTTCTGAGACCATACTGCTGGTGTCCTTTAGGAGGGGAGCTGTTCTGAGACCATACTGCTGGTGTCCTTTAGGAGGGGAGCTGTTCTGAGACCATACTGCTGGTGTCCTTTAGGAGGGGAGCTGTTCTGAGACCATACTGCTGGTGTCCTTTAGGAGGGAGCTGTTCTGAGACCATACTGCTGGTGTCCTTTAGGAGGGGAGCTGTTCTGAGACCATACTGCTGGTGTCCTTTAGGAGGGGAGCTGTTCTGAGACCATACTGCTGGTGTCCTTTAGGAGGGGAGCTGTTCTGAGACCATACTGCTGGTGTCCTTTAGGAGGGGAGCTGTTCTGAGACCATACTGCTGGTGTCCTTTAGGAGGGAGCTGTTCTGAGACCATACTGCTGGTGTCCTTTAGGAGGGGAGCTGTTCTGAGACCATACTGCTGGTGTCCTTTAGGAGGGAGCTGTTCTGAGACCATACTGCTGGTGTCCTTTAGGAGGGAGCTGTTCTGAGACCATACTGCTGGTGTCCTTTAGGAGGGGAGCTGTTCTGAGACCATACTGCTGGTGTCCTTTAGGAGGAGCTGTTCTGAGACCATACTGCTGGTGTCCTTTAGGAGGGGAGCTGTTCTGAGACCATACTGCTGGTGTCCTTTAGGAGGGGAGCTGTTCTGAGACCATACTGCTGGTGTCCTTTAGGAGGAGCTGTTCTGAGACCATACTGCTGGTGTCCTTTAGGAGGGGAGCTGTTCTGAGACCATACTGCTGGTGTCCTTTAGGAGGGGAGCTGTTCTGAGACCATACTGCTGGTGTCCTTTAGGAGGGAGCTGTTCTGAGACCATACTGCTGGTGTCCTTTAGGAGGGGAGCTGTTCTGAGACCATACTGCTGGTGTCCTTTAGGAGGGGAGCTGTTCTGAGACCATACTGCTGGTGTCCTTTAGGAGGGGAGCTGTTCTGAGACCATACTGCTGGTGTCCTTTAGGAGGGGAGCTGTTCTGAGACCATACTGCTAGTGTCCTTTAGGAGGGAGCTGTTCTGAGACCATACTGCTGGTGTCCTTTAGGAGGGGAGCTGTTCTGAGACCATACTGCTGGTGTCCTTTAGGAGGGTCCTTTAGGAGGGAGCTGTTCTGAGACCATACTGCTGGTGTCCTTTAGGAGGGGAGCTGTTCTGAGACCATACTGCTGGTGTCCTTTACAAAGGAGGGGAGCTGTTCTGAGACCATACTGCTGGTGTCCTTTAGGAGGGGAGCTGTTCTGAGACCATACTGCTGGTGTCCTTTAGGAGGGGAGCTGTTCTGAGACCATACTGCTGGTGTCCTTTAGGAGGGGAGCTGTTCTGAGACCATACTGCTGGTGTCCTTTAGGAGGGAGCTGTTCTGAGACCATACTGCTGGTGTCCTTTAGGAGGGGAGCTGTCCTGAGACCATACTGCTGGTGTCCTTTAGGAGGGGAGCTGTTCTGAGACCATACTGCTGGTGTCCTTTAGGAGGGTTCTGAGCTGTTCTGAGACCATACTGCTGGTGTCCTTTAGGAGGGGAGCTGTTCTGAGACCATACTGCTGGTGTCCTTTACAAGGAGGAGGAGCTGTTCTGAGACCATACTGCTGGTGTCCTTTAGGAGGGGAGCTGTTCTGAGACCATACTGCTGGTGTCCTTTAGGAGGGAGCTGTTCTGAGACCATACTGCTGGTGTCCTTTAGGAGGGGAGCTGTTCTGAGACCATACTGCTGGTGTCCTTTAGGAGGGGAGCTGTTCTGAGACCATACTGCTGGTGTCCTTTAGGAGGGAGCTGTTCTGAGACCATACTGCTGGTGTCCTTTAGGAGGGGTTCTGAGCTGTTCTGAGACCATACTGCTGGTGTCCTTTAGGAGGGGAGCTGTTCTGAGACCATACTGCTGGTGTCCTTTAGGAGGGGAGCTGTTCTGAGACCATACTGCTGGTGTCCTTTAGGAGGGGAGCTGTTCTGAGACCATACTGCTGGTGTCCTTTAGGAGGAGCTGTTCTGAGACCATACTGCTGGTGTCCTTTAGGAGGGGAGCTGTTCTGAGACCATACTGCTGGTGTCCTTTAGGAGGAGGAGCTGTTCTGAGACCATACTGCTGGTGTCCTTTAGGAGGAGGAGCTGTTCTGAGACCATACTGCTGGTGTCCTTTAGGAGGGGAGCTGTTCTGAGACCATACTGCTGGTGTCCTTTAGGAGGGAGCTGTTCTGAGACCATACTGCTGGTGTCCTTTAGGAGGGGAGCTGTTCTGAGACCATACTGCTGGTGTCCTTTAGGAGGGGAGCTGTTCTGAGACCATACTGCTGGTGTCCTTTACAAAGGAGGGGAGCTGTTCTGAGACCATACTGCTGGTGTCCTTTACAAGGAGGGGAGCTGTTCTGAGACCATACTGCTGGTGTCCTTTAGGAGGGAGCTGGTCTGAGACCATACTGCTGGTGTCCTTTAGGAGAGGAGCTGTTCTGAGACCATACTGCTGGTGTCCTTTAGGAGGGGAGCTGTTCTGAGACCATACTGCTGGTGTCCTTTAGGAGGGAGCTGTTCTGAGACCATACTGCTGGTGTCCTTTAGGAGGGGAGCAACCATACTGGAGGGGAGCTGTTCTGAGACCATACTGCTGGTGTCCTTTACAAAGGAGGGGAGCTGTTCTGAGACCATACTGCTGGTGTCCTTTAGGAGGGGAGCTGGTCTGAGACCATACTGCTGGTGTCCTTTAGGAGAGGAGCTGTTCTGAGACCATACTGCTGGTGTCCTTTAGGAGGGGAGCTGTTCTGAGACCATACTGCTGGTGTCCTTTAGGAGGGGAGCTGTTCTGAGACCATACTGCTGGTGTCCTTTAGGAGGGGAGCTGTTCTGAGACCATACTGCTGGTGTCCTTTACAAAGGAGGGGAGCTGTTCTGAGACCATACTGCTGGTGTCCTTTACAAAGGAGGGGAGCTGTTCTGAGACCATACTGCTGGTGTCCTTTAGGAGGGAGCTGTTCTGAGACCATACTGCTGGTGTCCTTTAGGAGGGGAGCTGTTCTGAGACCATACTGCTGGTGTCCTTTAGGAGGGGAACTGTTCTGAGACCATACTGCTGGTGTCCTTTAGGAGGGGAGCTGTTCTGAGACCATACTGCTGGTGTCCTTTAGGAGGGAGCTGTTCTGAGACCATACTGCTGGTGTCCTTTAGGAGGGGAGCTGTTCTGAGACCATACTGCTGGTGTCCTTTAGGAGGGAGCTGTTCTGAGACCATACTGCTGGTGTCCTTTAGGAGGGGAGCTGTTCTGAGACCATACTGCTGGTGTCCTTTAGGAGGGGAGCTGTTCTGAGACCATACTGCTGGTGTCCTTTAGGAGGGGAGCTGTTCTGAGACCATACTGCTGGTGTCCTTTAGGAGGGGAGCTGTTCTGAGACCATACTGCTGGTGTCCTTTAGGAGGGGAGCTGTTCTGAGACCATACTGCTGGTGTCCTTTAGGAGGGAGCTGTTCTGAGACCATACTGCTGGTGTCCTTTAGGAGGGAGCTGTTCTGAGACCATACTGCTGGTGTCCTTTAGGAGGGGAGCTGTTCTGAGACCATACTGCTGGTGTCCTTTAGGAGGGGAGCTGTTCTGAGACCATACTGCTGGTGTCCTTTAGGAGGGGAGCTGTTCTGAGATCATACTGCTGGTGTCCTTTAGGAGGGGAGCTGTTCTGAGACCATACTGCTGGTGTCCTTTAGGAGGGGAGCTGTTCTGAGACCATACTGCTGGTGTCCTTTAGGAGGGGAGCTGTTCTGAGACCATACTGCTGGTGTCCTTTAGGAGGGGAGCTGTTCTGAGACCATACTGCTGGGGTCCTTTAGGAGGGAGCTGGTCTGAGACCATACTGCTGGTGTCCTTTAGGAGGGGAGCTGTTCTGAGACCATACTGCTGGTGTCCTTTAGGAGGGGAGCTGTTCTGAGACCATACTGCTGGTGTCCTTTAGGAGGGGAGCTGTTCTGAGACCATACTGCTGGTGTCCTTTAGGAGGGGAGCTGTTCTGAGATCATACTGCTGGTGTCCTTTAGGATGGGAGCTGTTCTGAGACCATACTGCTGGTGTCCTTTAGGAGGGGAGCTGTTCTGAGACCATACTGCTGGTGTCCTTTAGGAGGGGAGCTGTTCTGAGACCATACTGCTGGTGTCCTTTAGGAGGGGAGCTGTTCTGAGACCATACTGCTGGTGTCCTTTACAAAGGAGGGGAGCTGTTCTGAGACCATACTGCTGGTGTCCTTTAGGAAGGGAGCTGTTCTGAGACCAGACTGCTGGTGTCCTTTAGGAGGGGAGCTGTTCTGAGATCATACTGCTGGTGTCCTTTAGGAGGAGAGCTGTTCTGAGACCATACTGCTGGTGTCCTTTAGGAGGGGAGCTGTTCTGAGACCATACTGCTGGTGTCCTTTAGGAGGGGAGCTGTTCTGAGACCATACTGCTGGTGTCCTTAAGGAGGGGAGCTGTTCTGAGACCATACTGCTGGTGTCCTTTACAAAGGAGGGGAGCTGTTCTGATACCATACTGCTGGTGTCCTTAAGGAGAGGAGCTGTTCTGAGACCATACTGCTGGTGTCCTTAAGGAGGGGAGCTGTTCTGAGACCATACTGCTGGTGTCCTTTAGGAGGGGAGCTGTTCTGAGACCATACTGCTGGTGTCCTTTACAAAGGAGGGGAGCTGGTCTGAGACCATACTGCTGGTGTCCTTTACAAAGGAGGGGAGCTGTTCTGAGACCATACTGCTGGTGTCCTTAAGGAGGGGAGCTGTTCTGAGACCATACTGCTGGTGTCCTTTACAAAGGAGGGGAGCTGGTCTGAGACCATACTGCCGGTGTCCTTTACAAAGGAGGGGAGCTGTTCTGCGGAGTGGTCTAATAAAAAAGTCCAACAAAAGTAGATAGAGGGGCCGTTACTGCATCAATGCCCAATAGGGCACCCCCTGGAGGTAAACATCATAGACTTTCAAACCAGGGTATTGATAATGGTGTATAATAATCATAGACATTATAACCAGGGTAATAATAATGGTGTATAATAATCATAGACATTATAACCAGGGTAATAATGGTGTATAATAATCATAGACATTAAAACCAGGGTAATAATGGTGTATAATAATCATAGACATTATAACCAGGGTAATAATGGTGTATAATAATCATAGACATTATAACCAGGGTAATAATGGTGTAATAATCATAGACATTATAACCAGGGTAATAATAATGGTGTATAATAATCATAGACATTATAACCAGGGTAATAATGGTGTATAATAATCATAGACATTAAAACCAGGGTAATAATAATGGTGTATAATAATCATAGACATTATAACCAGGGTAATAATGGTGTATAATAATCATAGACATTAAAACCAGGGTAATAATAATGGTGTATAATAATCATAGACATTATAACCAGGGTAATAATGGTGTGTAATAATCATAGACATTATAACCAGGGTAATAATGGTTTATAATAATCATAGACATTATAACCAGGGTAATAATGGTGTAATAATCATAGACATTATAACCAGGGTAATAATGGTGTGTAATAATCATAGACATTATAACCAGGGTAATAATGGTGTATAATAATCATAGACATTATAACCAGGGTAATAATGGTGTGTAATAATCATAGACATTATAACCAGGGTAATAACTGTGTGTTCCAGACTCGGTGGGGTGTGTGGACCCAGAGGAGTGTGTGAGGGTGTGTGGAGCGGAGGTGGGCTGCTCCAACATCGCCTTCCCCAAACTGGTCATCGAACTCATGCCCAGCGGTGAGTGAGTGTGTGTAATGCTGTATGTGTGTAAAAGCCTGGTGTAGATTGTATCCGTCATGTCCTCTGGGTGGTGTAGAATGTCTCTGGGTGGTGTAGAATGTCTCTGGGTGGTGTAGAATGTATCCGTCATGTCCTCTGGGTGGTGTAGAATGTCTCTGGGTGGTGTAGAATGTCTCTGGGTGGTGTAGAATGTATCCGTCATGTCTCTGGGTGGTGTAGAATGTCTCTGGGTGGTGTAGAATGTCTCTGGGTGGTGTAGAATGTATCCGTCATGTCTCTGGGTGGTGTAGAATGTCTCTGGGTGGTGTAGATTGTATCTGTCATGTCTCTGGGTGGTGTAGAATGTATCCGTCATGTCTCTGGGTGGTGTAGAATGTCTCTGGGTGGTGTAGAATGTCTCTGGGTGGTGTAGATTGTATCCGTCATGTCTCTGGGTGGTGTAGAATGTCTCTGGGTGGTGTAGAATGTATCAGTCATGTCTCTGGGTGGTGTAGAATGTATCCGTCATGTCTCTGGGTGGTGTAGAATGTCTCTGGGTGGTGTGGAATGTCCCTGGGTGGTTGGCTTGGATTGGAATAGACAATACCGTGGGCTTGGCTTGGATTGGAATAGACAATACCATGGGGTTGGATTGGAATAGACAATACCATGGGGTTGGATTGGAATAGACAATACCATGGGGTTGGCTTGGATTGGAATAGACAATACCATGGGGTTGGATTGGAATAGACAATACCATGGGGTTGGATTGGAATAGACAATACCATGGGGTTGGATTGGAATAGACAATACCATGGGGTTGGCTTGGATTGGAATAGACAATACCATGGGGTTGGATTGGAATAGACAATACCATGGGCTTGGATTGGAATAGACAATACCATGGGCTTGGATTGGATTGGAATAGACAATACCGTGGGGTTGGCTTGGATTGGAATAGACAATACCATGGGGTTGGATTGGAATAGACAATACCATGGGGTTGGATTGGAATAGACAATACCATGGGCTTGGATTGGATTGGAATAGACAATACCATGGGGTTGGATTGGAATAGACAATACCATGGGGTTGGATTGGATTGGAATAGACAATACCATGGGGTTGGATTGGAATAGACAATACCATGGGGTTGGATTGGAATAGACAATACCATGGGCTTGGCTTGGAATAGACAATACCATGGGGTTGGATTGGAATAGACAATACCATGGGGTTGGATTGGAATAGACAATACCATGGGGTTGGCTTGGATTGGAATAGACAATACCATGGGGTTGGATTGGAATAGACAATACCATGAGGTTGGATTGGAATAGACAATACCATGGGGTTGGCTTGGATTGGAATAGACAATACCATGGGGTTGGATTGGAATAGACAATACCATGGGCTTGGATTGGAATAGACAATACCATGGGGTTGGCTTGGATTGGAATAGACAATACCATGGGGTTGGATTGGAATAGACAATACCGTGGGGTTGGATTGGAATAGACAATACCATGGGCTTGGATTGGAATAGACAATACCATGGGGTTGGCTTGGATTGGAATAGACAATACCATGGGGTTGGATTGGAATAGACAATACCATGGGCTTGGATTGGAATAGACAATACCATGGGGTTGGCTTGGATTGGAATAGACAATACCATGGGGTTGGATTGGAATAGACAATACCGTGGGCTTGGCTTGGATTGGAATAGACAATACCATGGGGTTGGATTGGAATAGACAATACCATGGGGTTGGCTTGGATTGGAATAGACAATACCATGGGGTTGGATTGGAATAGACAATACCATGGGGTTGGATTGGAATAGACAATACCATGGGGTTGGATTGGAATAGACAATACCATGGGGTTGGCTTGGATTGGAATAGACAATACCATGGGGTTGGATTGGAATAGACAATACCATGGGCTTGGATTGGAATAGACAATACCATGGGGTTGGCTTGGATTGGAATAGACAATACCATGGGGTTGGATTGGAATAGACAATACCGTGGGGTTGGATTGGAATAGACAATACCATGGGCTTGGATTGGATTGGAATAGACAATACCGTGGGGTTGGCTTGGATTGGAATAGACAATACCATGGGGTTGGATTGGAATAGACAATACCATGGGGTTGGATTGGAATAGACAATACCATGGGGTTGGATTGGATTGGAATAGACAATACCATGGGGTTGGATTGGAATAGACAATACCATGGGGTTGGATTGGAATAGACAATACCATGGGGTTGGATTGGAATAGACAATACCATGGGGTTGGATTGGAATAGACAATACCATGGGGTTGGATTGGAATTGGAGACAAATACCATGGGGTTGGATTGGAATAGACAATACCATGGGGTTGGATTGGAATAGACAATACCATGGGGTTGGATTGGAATAGACAATACCATGGGGTTGGATTGGAATAGACAATAACATGGGCTTGGATTGGATTAGACAATACCATGGGGTTGGATTGGAAGAGACAATACCATGGGCTTGGATTGGAATAGACAATACCATGGGGTTGGATTGGAATAGACAATACCATGGGGTTGGATTGGAATAGACAATACCATGGGGTTGGATTGGAATAGACAATACCATGGGGTTGGATTGGAAGAGACAATACTGGACATATGTTGTTGGAATGATGATTCCATGGGGTTGTGTTGGTTGAATGATTCCATGTGGTGTTGGATTGGTCTGATGATTCCATATGTGGGTTGTAGGTCTGATGATTCCATACCATGTGGTTGGTCTGATGATTCCATATGTGTGTGTGTTGGAATGATTCAATGTGTGTGTGTGGTGTGTGATTGTGTAGGTCTGATGATTCCATGTGTGTGTGTGTGTGTAGGTCTGATGATTCCATATGTGTGTGTGTGTGTGTAGGTCTGATGATTCCATATGTGTGTGTGTGTGTGTAGGTCTGATGATTCCATATGTGTGTGTGTAGGTCTGATGATTCCATATGTGTGTGTGTAGGTCTGATGATTCCATATGTGTGTGTGTGTGTGTAGGTCTGATGATTCCATATGTGTGTGTGTGTGTGTGTGTGCGTGTAGGTCTGATGATTCCATATGTGTGTGTGTGTGTAGGTCTGATGATTCCATATGTGTGTGTGTGTAGGTCTGATGACTCCATATGTGTGTGTGTGTGTGTAGGTCTGATGATTCCATGTGTGTGTGTGTAGGTCTGATGATTCCATATGTGTGTGTGTGTGTGTGTAGGTCTGATGATTCCATATGTGTGTGTGTGTGTGTAGGTCTGATGATTCCATGTGTGTGTGTGTGTGTGTAGGTCTGATGATTCCATGTGTGTGTGTGTGTGTGTGTAGGTCTGATGATTCCATATGTGTGTGTGTGTGTGTGTGGTCTGATGATTCCATATGTGTGTGTGTGTGTGTAGGGCTGATGATTCCATATGTGTGTGTGTGTGTGTAGGTCTGATGATTCCATATGTGTGTGTGTAGGTCTGATGATTCCATATGTGTGTGTGTAGGTCTGATGATTCCATATGTGTGTGTGTGTGTGTGTGTGTGTGTGTGTGTGTGTGTGTAGGTCTGATGATTCCATATGTGTGTGTGTAGGTCTGATGATTCCATATGTGTGTGTGTGTGTGTGTGTGTGAGTGTGTGTGTGTGTGTGTGTGTAGGTCTGATGATTCCATATGTGTGTGTGTGTAGGGCTGATGATTCCATGTGTGTGTGTGTAGGTCTGATGATTCCATATGTGTGTGTGTGTGTGTAGGTCTGATGATTCCATGTGTGTGTGTGTGTAGGTCTGATGATTCCATATGTGTGTGTGTGTGTGTAGGTCTGATGATTCCATATGTGTGTGTGTGTGTAGGTCTGATGATTCCATGTGTGTGTGTGTGTAGGTCTGATGATTCCATGTGTGTGTGTGTGTAGGTCTGATGATTCCATATGTGTGTGTGTGTGTGTAGGTCTGATGATTCCATATGTGTGTGTGTGTGTGTAGGTCTGATGATTCCATGTGTGTGTGTGTAGGTCTGATGATTCCATATGTGTGTGTGTGTGTGTGTGTGTGTGTGTGTGTGTGTGTGTGTGTGTGTGTGTGTCTGATGACTCCATATGTGTGTGTGTGTGTGTAGGTCTGATGATTCCATATGTGTGTGTGTGTGTGTAGGTCTGATGATTCCATATGTGTGTGTGTGTGTGTGTGTGTGTGTGTGTGTGTGTGTGTGTGTGTGTGTGTGTGTGTGTGTGTGTGTGTGTGTAGGTCTGATGATTCCATGTGTGTGTGTGTGTGTGTAGGTCTGATGTTTCCATGTGTGTGTGTGTGTGTGTGTGTGTGTGTGTGTGTGTGTAGGTCTGATGATTCCATATGTGTGTGTGTGTGTGTGTGTGTGTGTGTGTGTGTGTGTGTGTGTGTGTGTGTGTGTGTGTGTGTGTGTGTGTGTAGGTCTGCGGGGGCTGATGATAGCAGTGATGATGGCGGCCCTGATGTCATCGTTGACCTCTATCTTTAACTCCTCCTCCACGCTCTTCACCATGGACATCTGGAAGAAGTACCGCGCGTACGCCTCGGAACGGGAGCTGCTATTGGTCGGCAGGTCAGTCACTCACACTGGAACAGCTGCTATTGGTCGGCAGGTCAGTCACTCATACAGGAACAGCTGCTATTGGTCGGCAGGTCAGTCACTCACACAGGAACAGCTGCTATTGGTCGGCAGGTCAGTCACTCATACAGGAACAGCTGCTATTGGTCGGCAGGTCAGTCACTCATACAGGAACAGCTGCTATTGGTCGGCAGGTCAGTCACTCACACAGGAACAGCTGCTATTGGTCGGCAGGTCAGTCACTCACACAGGAACAGCTGCTATTGGTCGGCAGGTCAGTCACTCACACAGGAACAGCTGCTACAGGTCAAACAGCTGCTATTGGTCGGCAGGTCAGTCACTCACACAGGAACAGCTGCTATTGGTCGGCAGGTCAGTCATCACTCACACAGGAACAGCTGCTATTGGTCGGCAGGTCAGTCACTCATACAGGAACAGCTGCTATTGGTCGGCAGGTCAGTCACTCACACAGGACAGGAACAGCTGCTGTTGGTCGGCAGGTCAGTCACTCACACAGGAACAGCTGCTATTGGTCGGCAGGTCAGTCACTCATACAGGAACAGCTGCTATTGGTCGGCAGGTCAGTCACTCATACAGGAACAGCTGCTATTGGTCGGCAGGTCAGTCACTCATACAGGAACAGCTGCTATTGGTCGGCAGGTCAGTCACTCACACAGGAACAGCTGCTATTGGTCGGCAGGTCAGTCACTCACACAGGAACAGCTGCTATTGGTCGGCAGGTCAGTCACTCATACAGGAACAGCTGCTATTGGTCGGCAGGTCAGTCACTCACACAGGAACAGCTGCTATTGATCGGGAACAGGGAACAGCTCAGTCACTCACACTGGAACAGCTGCTATTGGTCGGCAGGTCAGTCACTCACACAGGAACAGCTGCTATTGGTCGGCAGGTCAGTCACTCACACAGGAACAGCTGCTATTGGTCGGCAGGTCAGTCACTCACACTGGAACAGCTGCTATTGGTCGGCAGGTCAGTCACTCACACAGGAAAAGCTGTTATTGGTCGGCAGGTAAGTCACTCACGCAGGAACAGCAGGTCAGTCACTCACACAGGAACAGCTGCTATTGGTCGGCAGGTCAGTCACTCATACAGGAACAGCTGCTATTGGTCGGCAGGTCAGTCACTCACACAGGAACAGCTGCTATTGGTCGGCAGGTCAGTCACTCACACTGGAACAGCTGCTATTGGTCGGCAGGTCAGTCACTCACACAGGAAAAGCTGTTATTGTTCGGCAGGTAAGTCACTCACACTGGAACAGCTGCTATTGGTCGGCAGGTAAGTCACTCACACAAGAACAGCAGGTCAGTCACTCACACAGGAACAGCTGCTATTGGTCGGCAGGTCAGTCACTCACACAGGAACAGCTGCTATTGGTCGGCAGGTCAGTCACTCACACTGGAACAGCTGCTATTGGTCGGCAGGTCAGTCACTCACACAGGAACAGCTGCTATTGGTCGGCAGGTTAGTCACTCACACAGGAACAGCTGCTATTGGTCGGCAGGTCAGTCACTCACACTGGAACAGCTGCTATTGGTCGGCAGGTCAGTCACTCACACAGGAACAGCTGCACTCACACAGGAACAGCTGCTAGGTCAGTCAGTCACTCATACAGGAACAGCTGCTATTGGTCGGCAGGTCAGGTCAGTCACTCAGTCACAGGAACAGCTGCTATTGGTCGGCAGGTCAGTCACTCACACAGGAACAGCTGCTATTGGTCGGCAGGTCAGTCACTCACACAGGAACAGCTGCTATTGGTCGGCAGGTCAGTCACTCATACAGGAACAGCTGCTATTGGTCGGCAGGTCAGTCACTCATACAGGAACAGCTGCTATTGGTCGGCAGGTCAGTCACTCATACAGGAACAGCTGCTATTGGTCGGCAGGTCACTCACTCATACAGGAACAGCTGCTATTGGTCGGCAGGTCAGTCACTCACACAGGAACAGCTGCTATTGGTCGGCAGGTCAGTCACTCACACAGGAACAGCTGCTATTGGTCGGCAGGTCAGTCACTCACACAGGAACAGCTGTCAGGTCAGTCACTCACACTGGAACAGCTGCTATTGGTCGGCAGGTCAGTCACTCACACAGGAACAGCTGCTATTGGTCGGCAGGTCAGTCACTCACACAGGAACAGCTGCTATTGGTCGGCAGGTCAGTCACTCATACAGGAACAGCTGCTATTGGTCGGCAGGTCAGGTCACACTCATACAGGAACAGCTGCTATTGGTCGGAACAGGTCAGTCACTCACACAGGAACAGCTGCTCAGTTGGAACAGCTGCTATTGGTCGGCAGGTCAGTCACTCACACAGGAACAGCTGTTATTGGTCGGCAGGTCAGTCACTCACACTGGAACAGCTGCTATTGGTCGGCAGGTCAGTCACTCACACAGGAACAGCTGTTATTGGTCGGCAGGTAAGTCACTCACACAGGAACAGCTGCTATTGGTCGGCAGGTCAGTCACTCACACTGGAACAGCTGGAACAGCTGCTATTGCTATTGGTCGGCAGGTCAGTCACTCACACAGGAACAGCTGCTATTGGTCGGCAGGTCAGTCACTCACACAGGAACAGCTGCTATTGGTCGGCAGGTCAGTCACTCACACTGGAACAGCTGCTATTGGTCGGCAGGTCAGTCACTCACACAGGAACAGCTGCTATTGGTCGGCAGGTCAGTCACTCACAGGAACAGCTGCTATTGGTCGGCAGGTCAGGAACAGCTCACAGGTCAGTCACACAGGAACAGCTGCTATTGGTCGGCAGGTCAGTCACTCACACTGGAACAGCTCAGGTCAGTCACTCACACAGGAACAGCTGCTATTGGTCGGCAGGTAAGTCACTCACGCAGGAACAGCAGGTCAGTCACTCACACAGGAACAGCTGCTATTGGTCGGCAGGTCAGTCACTCATACAGGAACAGCTGCTATTGGTCGGCAGGTCAGTCACTCACACAGGAACAGCTGCTATTGGTCGGCAGGTCAGTCACTCACACAGGAAAAGCTGTTATTGTTCGGCAGGTAAGTCACTCACACTGGAACAGCTGCTATTGGTCGGCAGGTAAGTCACTCACACAGGAACAGCAGGTCAGTCACACTCACACAGGAACAGCTGCTATTGGTCGGCAGGTCAGTCACTCATACAGGAACAGCTGCTATTGGTCGGCAGGTCAGTCACTCATACAGGAACAGCTGCTATTGGTCGGCAGGTCAGTCACTCACACAGGAACAGCTGCTATTGGTCGGCAGGTCAGTCACTCACACAGGAACAGCTGCTATTGGTCGGCAGGTCAGTCACTCACACAGGAACAGCTGCTATTGGTCGGCAGGTCAGTCACTCACACAGGAACAGCTGCTATTGGTCGGCAGGTCAGTCACTCACACAGGAACAGCTGCTATTGGTCGGCAGGTCACTCACACAGGAACAGCTGCTATTGGTCGGCAGGTCAGTCACTCACACAGGAACAGCTGCTATTGGTCGGCAGGTCAGTCACTCACACAGGAACAGCAGGTCAGTCACTCACAGACAGGAACAGCTGCTATTGGTCGGCAGGTCAGTCACTCACACTGGAACAGCTGCTATTGGTCGGCAGGTCAGTCACTCATACAGGAACAGCTGCTATTGGTCGGCAGGTCAGTCACTCACACAGGAACAGCTGCTATTGGTCGGCAGGTCAGTCACTCACACTGGAACAGCTGCTATTGGTCGGCAGGTCAGTCACTCACACAGGAACAGCAGGTCAGTCACTCACACAGGAACAGCTGCTATTGGTCGGCAGGTCAGTCACTCATACAGGAACAGCTGTTATTGGTCGGCAGGTCAGTCACTCATACAGGAACAGCTGCTATTGGTTGGCAGGTCAGTCACTCACACAGGAACAGCTGCTATTGGTCGGCAGGTCAGTCACTCATACAGGAACAGCTGCTATTGGTCGGCAGGTCAGTCACTCACACAGGAACAGCTGCTATTGGTCGGCAGGTCAGTCACTCATACAGGAACAGCTGCTATTGGTCGGCAGGTCAGTCACTCATACTGGAACAGCTGCTATTGGTCGGCAGGTCAGTCACTCACACAGGAACAGCTGCTATTGGTCGGCAGGTCAGTCACTCACACAGGAACAGCTGCTATTGGTCGGCAGGTCAGTCACTCATACAGGAACAGCTGCTATTGGTCGGCAGGTCAGTCACTCACAGGAACAGCTGCTATTGGTCGGCAGGTCAGGAACAGCTCAGGTCAGTCACACAGGAACAGCTGCTATTGGTAAGCAGGTCAGTCACTCACACAGGAACAGCTGTTATTGGTCGGCAGGTCAGTCACTCACACTGGAACAGCTGCTATTGGTCGGCAGGTCAGTCACTCACACAGGAAAAGCTGTTATTGGTCGGCAGGTAAGTCACTCACACAGGAACAGCTGCTATTGGTCGGCAGGTCAGTCACTCACACTGGAACAGCTGCTATTGGTCGGCAGGTCAGTCACTCATACAGGAACAGCTGCTATTGGTCGGCAGGTCAGTCACTCACACAGGAACAGCTGCTATTGGTCGGCAGGTCAGTCACTCACACAGGAACAGCTGCTATTGGTCAGTCAGTCACTCACACAGGAACAGCTGCTATTGGTCGGCAGGTCAGTCACTCACACAGGAACAGCTGCTATTGGTCGGCAGGTCAGTCACTCACACTGGAACAGCTGTATTGGTCGGCAGGTCAGTCACTCACACAGGAACAGCTGCTATTGGTCGGCAGGTCAGTCACTCACACAGGAACAGCTGCTATTGGTCGGCAGGTCAGTCACTCACACAGGAACAGCTGCTATTGGTCGGCAGGTCAGTCACTCACACAGGAACAGCAGGTCGGCAGGTCAGTCACTCACACAGGAACAGCTGCTATTGGTCGGCAGGTCAGTCACTCATACAGGAACAGCTGCTATTGGTCGGCAGGTCAGTCACTCAGCTACAGGAGGTCAGTCACTCACACAGACAGTCTGCTATTGGTCGGCTGCTATTGGAACAGCTGCTATTGGTCGGCAGGTCAGTCACTCACACAGGAACAGCTGCTATTGGTCGGCAGGTCAGTCACTCACACAGGAACAGCTGCTATTGGTCGGCAGGTCAGTCACTCATACAGGAACAGCTGCTATTGGTCGGCAGGTCAGTCACTCATACTGCTATTGAACAGGAACACTCATACAGGAACAGCTGCTATTGGTCGGCAGGTCAGTCACTCACACAGGAACAGCTGCTATTGGTCGGCAGGTCACTCACTCATACAGGAACAGCTGCTATTGGTCGGCAGGTCAGTCACTCATACAGGAACAGCTGCTATTGGTCGGCAGGTCAGTCACTCACACAGGAACAGCTGCTATTGGTAAGGTCAGGTCAGTCACTCACACAGGAACAGCTGTTATTGGTCGGCAGGTCAGTCACTCACACTGGAACAGCTGCTATTGGTCGGCAGGTCAGTCACTCACACAGGAAAAGCTGTTATTGGTCGGAACAGCTGCTATTGGTCGGCAGGTAAGTCACTCACACAGGAACAGCTGCTATTGGTCGGCAGGTCAGTCACTCACACTGGAACAGCTGCTATTGGTCGGCAGGTCAGTCACTCACACAGGAACAGCTGCTATTGGTCGGCAGGTCAGTCACTCACACAGGAACAGCTGCTATTGGTCGGCAGGTCAGTCACTCACACAGGAACAGCTGCTATTGGTCGGCAGGTCAGTCACTCACACAGGAACAGCTGCTATTGGTCGGCAGGTCAGTCACTCACACAGGAACAGCTGCTATTGGTCGGCAGGTCAGTCACTCACACAGGAACAGCTGCTATTGGTCGGCAGGTCAGTCACTCACACAGGAACAGCTGCTATTGGTCGGCAGGTTAGTCACTCACACAGGAACAGCTGCTATTGGTCGGCAGGTCAGTCACTCACACAGGAACAGCTGCTATTGGTCGGCAGGTCAGTCACTCACACAGGAACAGCTGCTATTGGTCGGCAGGTAAGTCACTCACACAGGAACAGCAGGTCAGTCACTCACACAGGAACAGCTGCTATTGGTCGGCAGGTCAGTCACTCACACAGGAACAGCTGCTATTGGTCGGCAGGTCAGTCACTCACACAGGAACAGCAGGTCAGTCACTCACAGCAGCTGCTATTGGTCGGCAGGTCAGTCACTCACACTGGAACAGCTGCTATTGGTCGGCAGGTCAGTCACTCACACAGGAACAGCTGCTATTGGTCGGCAGGTTAGTCACTCACACAGGAACAGCTGCTATTGGTCGGCAGGTCAGTCACTCACACTGGAACAGCTGCTATTGGTCGGCAGGTCAGTCACTCACACAGGAACAGCAGGTCAGTCACTCACACAGGAACAGCTGCTATTGGTCGGCAGGTCAGTCACTCATACAGGAACAGCTGCTATTGGTTGGCAGGTCACTCACTCATACAGGAACAGCTGCTATTGGTTGGCAGGTCAGTCACTCACACAGGAACAGCTGCTATTGGTCGGCAGGTCACTCACTCATACAGGAACAGCTGCTATTGGTCGGCAGGTCAGTCACTCACACAGGAACAGCTGCTATTGGTCGGCAGGTCAGTCACTCATACAGGAACAGCTGCTATTGGTCGGCAGGTCAGTCACTCACACTGGAACAGCTGCTATTGGTCGGCAGGTCAGTCACTCATACAGGAACAGCTGCTATTGGTCGGCAGGTCAGTCACTCATACAGGAACAGCTGCTATTGGTCGGCAGGTCACTCACTCATACAGGAACAGCTGCTATTGGTCGGCAGGTCAGTCACTCATACAGGAACAGCTGCTATTGGTCGGCAGGTCAGTCACTCACACAGGAACAGCTGCTATTGGTCAGGTCACTCACTCACACAGGAACAGCTGCTATTGGTCGGCAGGTCAGTCACTCACACTGGAACAGCTGCTATTGGTCACACTGGAACAGGTCAGTCACTCACACAGGAAAAGCTGTTATTGGTCGGCAGGTAAGTCACTCACACAGGAACAGCTGCTATTGGTCGGCAGGTCAGTCACTCACACTGGAACAGCTGCTATTGGTCAGCAGGTCAGTCACTCATACAGGAACAGCTGCTATTGGTCGGCAGGTCAGTCACTCATACAGGAACAGCTGCTATTGGTCGGCAGGTCAGTCACTCATACAGGAACAGCTGCTATTGGTCGGCAGGTCAGTCACTCACACAGGAACAGCTGCTATTGGTCGGCAGGTCAGTCACTCACACAGGAACAGCTGCTATTGGTCGGCAGGTCAGTCACTCACACTGGAACAGCTGCTATTGGTCGGCAGGTCAGTCACTCACACAGGAACAGCTGCTATTGGTCGGCAGGTCAGTCACTCACACAGGAACAGCTGCTATTGGTCGGCAGGTCAGTCACTCACACTGGAACAGCTGCTATTGGTCGGCAGGTCAGTCACTCACACAGGAACAGCTGCTAGGTCAGGTCACTCACACAGGAACAGCTGCTATTGGTCGGCAGGTCAGTCACTCACACAGGAACAGCTGTTATTGGTCGTTAGGTCAGTCACTCATACAGAGACAGCTGCTATTGGTTGGCAGGTCAGTCACTCACACAGGAACAGCTGCTATTGGTCGGCAGGTCAGTCACTCACACAGGAACAGCTGCTATTGGTCGGCAGGTCAGTCACTCACAGGAACAGCTGCTATTGGTCGGCAGGTCAGTCACTCACACTGGAACAGCTGCTATTGGTCGGCAGGTCAGTCACTCATACAGGAACAGCTGCTATTGGTCGGCAGGTCAGTCACTCACACAGGAACAGCTGCTATTGGTCGGCAGGTCACTCACTCAGTCACAGGAACAGCTGCTATTGGTCGGCAGGTCAGGAACAGCTGCTATTGGTCGGCAGGTCAGTCACTCACACAGGAACAGCTGCTATTGGTCGGCAGGTCAGTCACTCACACAGGAACAGCTGCTATTGGTCGGCAGGTCAGTCACTCACACTGGAACAGCTGCTATTGGTCGGCAGGTCAGTCACTCACACAGGAACAGCTGTTATTGGTCGGCAGGTCAGTCACTCACACAGGAACAGCTGCTATTGGTCGGCAGGTCAGTCACTCACACAGGAACAGCTGCTATTGGTCGGCAGGTCAGTCACTCACACAGGAACAGCTGCTATTGGTCGGCAGGTCAGTCACTCACACAGGAACAGCTGCTATTGGTCGGCAGGTCAGTCACTCACACAGGAACAGCTGCTATTGGTCGGCAGGTCAGTCACTCACACAGGAACAGCTGCTATTGGTCGGCAGGTCAGTCACTCACACAGGAACAGCTGCTATTGGTCGGCAGGTCAGTCACTCACACAGGAACAGCTGCTATTGGTCGGCAGGTCAGTCACTCACACAGGAACAGCTGCTATTGGTCGGCAGGTCAGTCACTCACACAGGAACAGCTGCTATTGGTCGGCAGGTCAGTCACTCACACAGGAACAGCTGCTATTGGTCGGCAGGTCAGTCACTCACACAGGAACAGCTGCTATTGGTCGGCAGGTCAGTCACTCACAGGAAGCAGCAGGTCAGTCACTCACACAGGAACAGCTGCTATTGGTCGGCAGGTCAGTCACTCACACAGGAACAGCTGCTATTGGTCGGCAGGTCAGTCACTCACACTGGAACAGCTGCTATTGGTCGGCAGGTCAGTCACTCACACAGGAAAAGCTGTTATTGTTCGGCAGGTAAGTCACTCACACTGGAACAGCTGCTATTGGTCGGCAGGTAAGTCACTCACACAGGAACAGCAGGTCAGTCACTCACACAGGAACAGCTGCTATTGGTCGGCAGGTCAGTCACTCATACAGGAACAGCTGTTATTGGTCGGCAGGTCAGTCACTCATACAGGAACAGCTGCTATTGGTCGGCAGGTCAGTCACTCACACAGGAACAGCTGCTATTGGTCGGCAGGTCAGTCACTCACACAGGAACAGCTGCTATTGGTCGGCAGGTCAGTCACTCACACAGGAACAGCTGCTATTGGTCGGCAGGTCAGTCACTCACACAGGAACAGCTGCTATTGGTCGGCAGGTCAGTCACTCACACAGGAACAGCTGCTATTGGTCGGCAGGTCAGTCACTCACACAGGAACAGCTGCTATTGGTCGGCAGGTCAGTCACTCACACAGGAACAGCTGCTAGGTCAGGTCACACTCACACAGGAACAGCTGCTATTGGTCGGCAGGTCAGTCACTCATACAGGAACAGCTGTTATTGGTCGGCAGGTCAGTCACTCATACAGAACAGCTGCTATTGGTCGGCAGGTCAGTCACTCACACAGGAACAGCTGCTATTGGTCGGCAGGTCAGTCACTCACACAGGAACAGCTGCTATTGGTCGGCAGGTCAGTCACTCATACAGGAACAGCTGCTATTGGTCAGGTCAGTCAGGTCAGTCACTCATACTGGAACAGCTGCTATTGGTCGGCAGGTCAGTCACTCATACAGGAACAGCTGCTATTGGTCGGCAGGTCAGTCACTCATACAGGAACAGCTGCTATTGGTCGGCAGGTCACTCACTCATACAGGAACAGCTGCTATTGGTCAGGTCACTCACTCATACAGGAACAGCTGCTATTGGTCGGCAGGTCAGTCACTCATACAGGAACAGCTGCTATTGGTCGGCAGGTCAGTCACTCACACAGGAACAGCTGCTATTGGTAAGCAGGTCAGTCACTCACACAGGAACAGCTGTTATTGGTCGGCAGGTCAGTCACTCACACTGGAACAGCTGCTATTGGTCGGCAGGTCAGTCACTCACACAGGAAAAGCTGTTATTGGTCGGCAGGTAAGTCACTCACACAGGAACAGCTGCTATTGGTCGGCAGGTCAGTCACTCACACTGGAACAGCTGCTATTGGTCGGCAGGTCAGTCACTCACACAGGAACAGCTGCTATTGGTCGGCAGGTCAGTCACTCACACAGGAACAGCTGCTATTGGTCGGCAGGTCAGTCACTCATACAGGAACAGCTGCTATTGGTCGGCAGGTCAGTCACTCACACAGGAACAGCTGCTATTGGTCGGCAGGTCAGTCACTCACACTGGAACAGCTGCTATTGGTCGGCAGGTCAGTCACTCATACAGGAACAGCTGCTATTGGTCGGCAGGTCAGTCACTCACACAGGAACAGCTGCTATTGGTCGGCAGGTCAGTCACTCACACAGGAACAGCTGCTATTGGTCGGCAGGTCAGTCACTCACACTGGAACAGCTGCTATTGGTCGGCAGGTCAGTCACTCACACAGGAAAAGCTGTTATTGTTCGGCAGGTAAGTCACTCACACTGGAACAGCTGCTATTGGTCGGCAGGTCAGTCACTCACACAGGAACAGCTGCTATTGGTCGGCAGGTTAGTCACTCACACAGGAACAGCTGCTATTGGTCGGCAGGTCAGTCACTCACACAGGAACAGCTGCTATTGGTAAGCAGGTCAGTCACTCACACAGGAACAGCTGTTATTGGTCGGCAGGTCAGTCACTCACACTGGAACAGCTGCTATTGGTCGGCAGGTAAGTCACTCACACAGGAACAGCTGCTAGGTCAGGTCAGTCACTCACACAGGAACAGCTGCTATTGGTCGGCAGGTCAGTCACTCATACAGGAACAGCTGTTATTGGTCGGCAGGTCAGTCACTCATACAGGAACAGCTGCTATTGGTCGGCAGGTCAGTCACTCACACAGGAACAGCTGCTATTGGTCGGCAGGTCAGTCACTCACACAGGAACAGCTGCTATTGGTCGGCAGGTCAGTCACTCACACAGGAACAGCTGGAACAGCTGCAGCTGCTATTGGGAACGGCAGGTCAGTCACTCACACAGGAACAGCTGCTATTGGTCGGCAGGTTAGTCACTCACACAGGAACAGCTGCTATTGGTCGGCAGGTCAGTCACTCACACTGGAACAGCTGCTATTGGTCGGCAGGTCAGTCACTCACACAGGAACAGCAGGTCAGTCACTCACACAGGAACAGCTGCTATTGGTCGGCAGGTCAGTCACTCACACTGGAACAGCTGCTATTGGTCGGCAGGTCAGTCACTCACACAGGAACAGCTGCTATTGGTCGGCAGGTTAGTCACTCACACAGGAACAGCTGCTATTGGTCGGCAGGTCAGTCACTCACACTGGAACAGCTGCTATTGGTCGGCAGGTCAGTCACTCACACAGGAACAGCAGGTCAGTCAGGTCACACAGGAACAGCTGCTATTGGTCGGCAGGTCAGTCACTCATACAGGAACAGCTGTTATTGGTCGGCAGGTCAGTCACTCATACAGAGACAGCTGCTATTGGTTGGCAGGTCAGTCACTCACACAGGAACAGCTGCTATTGGTCGGCAGGTCACTCACTCATACAGGAACAGCTGCTATTGGTCGGCAGGTCAGTCACTCACACAGGAACAGCTGCTATTGGTCGGCAGGTCAGTCACTCATACAGGAACAGCTGCTATTGGTCGGCAGGTCAGTCACTCATACTGGAACAGCTGCTATTGGTCGGCAGGTCAGTCACTCATACAGGAACAGCTGCTATTGGTCAGGCAGGTCAGTCACTCATACAGGAACAGCTGCTATTGGTCGGCAGGTCACTCACTCATACAGGAACAGCTGCTATTGGTGGTCAGGTCACTCACTCATACAGGAACAGCTGCTATTGGTCGGCAGGTCAGTCACTCACACAGGAACAGCTGCTATTGGTAAGCAGGTCAGTCACTCACAGGAACAGCTGTTATTGGTCGGCAGGTCAGTCACTCACACTGGGAACAGCTGCTATTGGTCGGCAGGTCAGTCACTCACACAGGAAAAGCTGTTATTGGTCGGCAGGTAAGTCACTCACACAGGAACAGCTGCTATTGGTCGGCAGGTCAGTCACTCACACTGGAACAGCTGCTATTGGTCGGCAGGTCAGTCACTCATACAGGAACAGCTGCTATTGGTCGGCAGGTCAGTCACTCACACAGGAACAGCTGCTATTGGTCGGCAGGTCAGTCACTCACACAGGAACAGCTGCTATTGGTCGGCAGGTCAGTCACTCACACAGGAACAGCTGCTATTTGGTCGGAACAGGTCAGTCAGTCACACACTGGAACAGCTGCTATTGGTCGGCAGGTCAGTCACTCACACAGGAACAGCTGCTATTGGTCGGCAGGTCAGTCACTCATACAGGAACAGCTGCTATTGGTCGGCAGGTCAGTCACTCACACAGGAACAGCTGCTATTGGTCGGCAGGTCAGTCACTCACACTGGAACAGCTGCTATTGGTCGGCAGGTCAGTCACTCACACAGGAAAAGCTGTTATTGGTCGGCAGGTAAGTCACTCACGCAGGAACAGCAGGTCAGTCACTCACACAGGAACAGCTGCTATTGGTCGGGAACAGGTCAGTCACTCATACAGGAACAGCTGCTATTGGTCGGCAGGTCAGTCACTCACACAGGAACAGCTGCTATTGGTCGGCAGGTCAGTCACTCACACTGGAACAGCTGCTATTGGTCGGCAGGTCAGTCACTCACACAGGAAAAGCTGTTATTGTTCGGCAGGTAAGTCACTCACACTGGAACAGCTGCTATTGGTCGGCAGGTAAGTCACTCACACAAGAACAGCAGGTCAGTCACTCACACAGGAACAGCTGCTATTGGTCGGCAGGTCAGTCACTCATACAGGAACAGCTGTTATTGGTCGGCAGGTCAGTCACTCATACAGGAACAGCTGCTATTGGTCGGCAGGTCAGTCACTCACACAGGAACAGCTGCTATTGGTCGGCAGGTCAGTCACTCACACAGGAACAGCTACTATAGGTCGGCAGGTCAGTCACTCACACTGGAACAGCTGCTATTGGTCGGCAGGTCAGTCACTCACACAGGAACAGCTGCTATTGGTCGGCAGGTTAGTCACTCACACAGGAACAGCTGCTATTGGTCGGCAGGTCAGTCACTCACACTGGAACAGCTGCTATTGGTCGGCAGGTCAGTCACTCACACAGGAACAGCAGGTCAGTCACTCACACAGGAACAGCTGCTATTGGTCGGCAGGTCAGTCACTCATACAGGAACAGCTGTTATTGGTCGTTAGGTCAGTCACTCATACAGAGACAGCTGCTATTGGTTGGCAGGTCAGTCACTCACACAGGAACAGCTGCTATTGGTCGGCAGGTCACTCACTCATACAGGAACAGCTGCTATAGGTCGGCAGGTCAGTCACTCACACAGGAACAGCTGCTATTGGTCGGCAGGTCAGTCACTCACTCACACAGGAACAGCTGCTATTGGTCGGCAGGTCAGTCACTCACACAGGAACAGCTGCTGTTGGTCGGCAGGTAAGTCACTCACACAGGAACAGCTGTTATTGGTCGGCAGGTCACTCACTCACACAGGAACAGCTGTTATTGGTCGGCAGGTCACTCACTCACACAGGAACAGCTGCTATTGGTCGGCAGGTCACTCACTCACACAGGAACAGCTGCTATTGGTTCTATTCTTAGAGATGATGTCATTGTATACGGCTCCTAAATCTCCACTGTGTGTGTGTGTGTGTGTGTGTGTGTTTGTGTGTGTGTGTGTGTGTGTGTGTGTGTGTGTGTGTGTGTGTGTGTGTGGGTGTGTGTAGGATAGTAACAGTGATTCTGGTGGTGATAAGCGTGGTGTGGATTCCAATCCTGCAGTCGGCCAATAGCGGACAGCTCTACGTTTACATCCAATCAGTGACCAGTTACCTGGCTCCACCCGTTACCGCTGTCTTCTCATTGGCTATCTTCTGGACCAGAACCAACGAGCAGGTAACACACACTTTAGTCCAAAAGGAAGGACAGTCAAGAATCCCTTTTCTTTTGGGTTAGCAGGAAACAAACCCATGACTCTTGGTGTTGCAAGCACAGTGGTCTGAGCCACATAGGACATGTAACAGAGTATAGTTAGTCATATAATTAGGGTTATATACTGGTGTAATCAGAGGGTTCTATAGTATAGTTAGTCATATAATTAGGGTTATATACTATAGTATAGTTAGTCATATAATTAGGGTTATATACTGGTGTGGTCAGAGGGTTCTATAGTATAGTTAGTCATATAATTAGGGTTATATACTGGTGTGGTCAGAGGGTTCTATAGTTAGTCATATAATTAGGGTTATATACTGGTGTGATCAGAGGGTTCTATAGTTAGTCATATAATTAGGGTTATATACTGGTGTGATCAGAGGGTTGTATAGTATAGTTAGTCATATAATTAGGGTTATATACTGGTGTGATCAGAGGGTTGTATAGTATAGTTAGTCATATAATTAGGGTTATATACTGGTGTGATCAGAGGGTTGTATAGTATAGTTAGTCATATAATTAGGGTTATATACTGGTGTAATCAGAGGGTTCTATAGTATAGTTAGTCATATAATTAGGGTTATATACTATAGTATAGTTAGTCATATAATTAGGGTTATATACTGGTGTGATCAGAGGGTTCTATAGTTAGTCATATAATTAGGGTTATATACTGGTGTGATCAGAGGGTTCTATAGTTAGTCATATAATTAGGGTTATATACTGGTGTGATCAGAGGGTTCTATAGTTAGTCATATAATTAGGGTTATATACTGGTGTGATCAGAGGGTTCTATAGTTAGTCATATAATTAGGGTTATATACTGGTGTGATCAGAGGGTTCTATAGTTAGTCATATAATTAGGGTTATATACTGGTGTGATCAGAGGGTTCTATAGTTAGTCATATAATTAGGGTTATATACTGGTGTGATCAGAGGGTTCTATAGTATAGGGTTCTATAGTATAGTTAGTCATATAATTAGGGTTATATACTATAGTATAGTTAGTCATATAATTAGGGTTATATACTATAGTATAGTTAGTCATATAATTAGGGTTATATACTATAGTATAGTTAGTCATATAATTAGGGTTATATACTGGTGTGGTCAGAGGGTTCTATAGTATAGTTAGTCATATAATTAGGGTTATATACTGGTGTGATCAGAGGGTTGTATAGTATAGTTAGTCATATAATTAGGGTTATATACTGGTGTGATCAGAGGGTTGTATAGTTAGTCATATAATTAGGGTTATATACTGGTGTGATCAGAGGGTTCTATAGTTAGTCATATAATTAGGGTTATATACTGGTGTAATCAGAGGGTTCTATAGTATAGTTAGTCATATAATTAGGGTTATATACTGGTGTGATCAGAGGGTTCTATAGTTAGTCATATAATTAGGGTTATATACTGGTGTGATCAGAGGGTTCTATAGTATAGTTAGTCATATAATTAGGGTTATATACTGGTGTGATCAGAGGGTTCTATAGTATAGTTAGTCATATAATTAGGGTTATATACTATAGTATAGTTAGTCATATAATTAGGGTTATATACTGGTGTGATCAGAGGGTTCTATAGTTAGTCATATAATTAGGGTTATATACTGGTGTGATCAGAGGGTTCTATAGTATAGTTAGTCATATAATTAGGGTTATATACTGGTGTGATCAGATGGTTCTATAGTTAGTAATATAATTAGGGTTATATACTATAGTATAGTTTGTCATATAATTAGGGTTATATACTGGTGTGATCAGAGGGTTCTATAGTATAGTTAGTCATATAATTAGGGTTATATACTGGTGTGATCAGAGGGTTCTATAGTATAGTTAGTCATATAATTAGGGTTATATACTGGTGTGATCAGAGGGTTCTATAGTTAGTCATATAATTAGGGTTATATACTGGTGTGATCAGAGGGTTCTATAGTTAGTCATATAATTAGGGTTATATACTATAGTATAGTTAGTCATATAATTAGGGTTATATACTGGTGTGATCAGAGGGTTCTATAGTTAGTCATATAATTAGGGTTATATACTGGTGTGATCAGAGGGTTCTATAGTATAGTTAGTCATATAATTAGGGTTATATACTGGTGTGATCAGAGGGTTCTATAGTATAGTTAGTCATATAATTAGGGTTATATACTGGTGTGATCAGAGGGTTCTATAGTATAGTTAGTCATATAATTAGGGTTATATACTGGTGTGATCAGATGGTTCTATAGTTAGTCATATAGTTAGGGTTATATACTGGTGTGATCAGAGGGTTCTATAGTTAGTTAGTCATATAATTAGGGTTATATACTGGTGTGATCAGATGGTTCTATAGTTAGTCATATAATTAGGGTTATATACTGGTGTGATCAGAGGGTTCTATAGTATAGTTAGTCATATAATTAGGGTTATATACTGGTGTGATCAGAGGGTTCTATAGTATAGTTAGTCATATAATTAGGGTTATATACTGGTGTGATCAGAGGGTTCTATAGTTAGTCATATAATTAGGGTTATATACTGGTGTGATCAGAGGGTTCTATAGTATAGTTAGTCATATAATTAGGGTTATATACTATAGTATAGTTAGTCATATAATTAGGGTTATATACTATAGTATAGTTAGTCATATAATTAGGGTTATATACTGGTGTGATCAGAGGGTTCTATAGTATAGTTAGTCATATAATTAGGGTTATATACTGGTGTGATCAGATGGTTCTATAGTATAGTTAGTCATATAATTAGGGTTATATACTGGTGTGATCAGAGGGTTATTACTGGTGTGACAGAGGGTTCTATAGTTAGTCATATAATTAGGGTTATATACTGGTGTGATCAGAGGGTTCTATAGTTAGTCATATAATTAGGGTTATATACTGGTGTGATCAGATGGTTCTATAGTTAGTCATATAATTAGGGTTATATAGTGGTGTGATCAGATGGTTTATAGTATAGTTAGTCATATAATTAAGGTTATATATTGGTGTGATCAGAGGGTTCTATAGTTAGTCATATAATTAGGGTTATATACTGGTGTGATCAGAGGGTTCTATAGTTAGTAATATAATTAGGGTTATATACTGGTGTGATCAGAGGGTTCTATAGTTAGTCATATAATTAGGGTTATATACTGGTGTGATCAGAGGGTTCTATAGTTAGTCATATAATTAGGTTATATACTATAATTAGGGTGTTCAGAGGGTTCTATAGTTAGTCATATAATTAGGGTTATATACTGGTGTGATCAGAGGGTTGTATAGTTAGTCATATAATTAGGGTTATATACTGGTGTGATCAGAGGGTTGTATAGTATAGTTAGTCATATAATTAGGGTTATATACTGGTGTGATCAGAGGGTTCTATAGTTAGTCATATAATTAGGGTTATATACTGGTGTGATCAGAGGGTTCTATAGTTAGTCATATAATTAGGGTTATATACTGGTGTGATCAGAGGGTTCTATAGTATAGTTAGTCATATAATTAGGGTTATATACTGGTGTGATCAGAGGGTTCTATAGTTAGTCATATAATTAGGGTTATATACTGGTGTGATCAGCTGGTTGTATAGTTAGTCATATAATTAGGGTTATATACTGTTGTGATCAGATGGTTCTATAGTTAGTCATATAATTAGGGTTATATACTGGTGTGATCAGAGGGTTCTAAAGTTAGTCATATAATTGGGGTTATATACTGGTGTGATCAGAGGGTTCTATAGTTAGTAATATAATTAGGGTTATATACTGGTGTGATCAGAGGGTTCTATAGTTAGTCATATAATTAGGGTTATATACTATAGTATAGTTAGTCATATAATTAGGGTTATATACTGGTGTGATCAGAGGGTTCTATAGTTAGTCATATAATTAGGGTTATATACTGGTGTGATCAGAGGGTTCTATAGTATAGTTAGTCATATAATTAGGGTTATATACTGGTGTGATCAGAGGGTTCTATAGTTAGTCATATAATTAGGGTTATATACTGGTGTGATCAGAGGGTTCTATAGTTAGTCATATAATTAGGGTTATATACTGGTGTGATCAGAGGGTTGTATAGTTAGTCATATAATTAGGGTTATATACTGGTGTGGTCAGAGGGTTGTATAGTATAGTTAGTCATATAGTTAGGGTTATATACTGGTGTGATCAGAGGGTTCTATAGTATAGTTAGTTATATAATTAGGGTTATATACTGGTGTGGTCAGAGGGTTGTATAGTATAGTTAGTCATATAGTTAGGGTTATATACTGGTGTGATCAGAGGGTTTATAGTATAGTTAGTCATATAATTAGGGTTATATACTGGTGTGATCAGAGGGTTGTATAGTTAGTAATATAATTAGGGTTATATACTGGTGTGATCAGAGGGTTTATAGTATAGTTAGTCATATAATTAGGGTTATATACTGGTGTGATCAGAGGGTTCTATAGTATAGTTAGTCATATAATTAGGGTTAAATACTGGTGTGATCAGAGGGTTCTATAGTTAGTCATATAATTAGGGTTATATACTGGTGTGATCAGAGGGTTCTAAAGTTAGTCATATAATTGGGGTTATATACTGGTGTGATCAGAGGGTTCTATAGTATAGTTAGTCATATTATTAGGGTTATATACTGGTGTGATCAGAGGGTTCTATAGTATAGTTAGTCATATAATTAGGGTTATATACTGGTGTGATCAGTGGGTTGTATAGTTAGTCATATAATTAGGGTTATATACTGGTGTGATCAGAGGGTTGTATAGTTAGTAATATAATTAGGGTTATATACTGGTGTGATCAGAGGGTTTATAGTATAGTTAGTCATATAATTAGGGTTATATACTGTTGTGATCAGATGGTTCTATAGTTAGTCATATAATTAGGGTTATATACTGGTGTGATCAGTGGGTTCTATAGTTAGTCATATAATTAGGGTTATATACTGGTGTGATCAGTGGGTTCTATAGTTAGTCATATAATTAGGGTTATATACTGGTGTGATCAGAGGGTTTATAGTATAGTTAGTCATATAATTAGGGTTATATACTGGTGTGATCAGAGGGTTGTATAGTTAGTCATATAATTAGGGTTATATACTGGTGTGATCAGAGGGTTCTAAAGTTAGTCATATAATTGGGGTTATATACTGGTGTGATCAGAGGGTTCTATAGTATAGTTAGTCATATTATTAGGGTTATATACTGGTGTGATCAGAGGGTTATACTGGTGTGATCAGAGGGTTCTATAGTATAGTTAGTCATATAATTAGGGTTATATACTGGTGTGATCAGTGGGTTGTATAGTATAGTTAGTCATATAATTAGGGTTATATACTGGTGTGATCAGAGGGTTCTAAAGTTAGTCATATAATTGGGGTTATATACTGGTGTGATCAGAGGGTTCTATAGTATAGTTAGTCATATAATTAGGGTTATATACTGGTGTGATCAGAGGGTTCTATAGTATAGTTAGTCATATTATTAGGGTTATATACTGGTGTGATCAGAGGGTTCTATAGTATAGTTAGTCATATAATTAGGGTTATATACTGGTGTGATCAGAGGGTTCTATAGTTAGTCATATAATTAGGGTTATATACTGGTGTGATCAGAGGGTTCTAAAGTTAGTCATATAATTAGGGTTATATACTGGTGTGATCAGAGGGTTCTATAGTATAGTTAGTCATATAATTAGGGTTATATACTGGTGTGATCAGAGGGTTCTATAGTATAGTTAGTCATATAATTAGGGTTATATACTGGTGTGATCAGAGGGTTCTATAGTTAGTCATATAATTAGGGTTATATACTGGTGTGATCAGAGGGTTGTATAGTATAGTTAGTCATATAGTTAGGGTTATATACTGGTGTGATCAGAGGGTTTATAGTATAGTTAGTCATATAATTAGGGTTATATACTGGTGTGGTCAGAGGGTTCTATAGTATAGTTAGTCATATAATTAGGGTTATATACTGGTGTGATCAGAGGGTTCTATAGTTAGTCATATAATTAGGGTTATATACTGGTGTGATCAGAGGGTTCTATAGTTAGTCATATAATTAGTTATATACTGGTTATATACTGTGATCAGAGGGTTCTATAGTTCGTCATATAATTAGGGTTATATACTGGTGTGATCAGAGTTTGTATAGGGTTATATACTGTTAGTCATATAATTAGGGTTATATACTGGTGTGATCAGAGGGTTGTATAGTTAGTCATATAATTAGGGTTATATACTGGTGTGATCAGAGGGTTGTATAGTATAGTTAGTCATATAATTAGGGTTATATACTGGTGTGATCAGAGGGTTCTATAGTTAGTCATATAATTAGGGTTATATACTGGTGTGATCAGAGGGTTCTATAGTTAATCATATAATTAGGGTTATATACTGGTGTGATCAGAGGGTTCTATAGTTAGTCATATAATTAGGGTTATATACTGGTGTGATCAGATGGCTCTATAGTTAGTCATATAATTAGGGTTATATACTGGTGTGATCAGAGGGTTCTATAGTTAGTCATATAATTAGGGTTATATACTGGTGTGATCAGAGGGTTCTATAGTTAGTCATATAATTAGGGTTATATACTGGTGTGATCAGAGGGTTCTATAGTATAGTTAGTCATATAGTTAGGGTTATATACTGGTGTGATCAGAGGGTTCTATAGTTAGTCATATAGTTAGGGTTATATACTGGTGTGATCAGAGGGTTTATAGTATAGTTAGTCATATAATTAGGGTTATATACTGGTGTGGTCAGAGGGTTCTATAGTATAGTTAGTTATATAATTAGGGTTATATACTGGTGTGGTCAGAGGGTTGTATAGTTAGTCATATAATTAGGGTTATATACTGGTGTGATCAGAGGGTTCTATAGTTAGTCATATAATTAGGGTTATATACTGGTGTGATCAGAGGGTTCTATAGTCTAGTTAGTATATAGTTAGGGTTATATACTGGTGTGATCAGAGGGTTCTATAGTTAGTCATATAATTAGGGTTATATACTGGTGTGATCAGATGGTTTATAGTATAGTTAGTCATATAATTAGGGTTATATACTGGTGTGATCAGAGGGTTCTATAGTATAGTTAGTTATATAATTAGGGTTATATACTGGTGTGATCAGAGGGTTCTATAGTTATCATATAATTATTATATATTAGGGGTTCTATAGTTATATATAATGTGATACAGAGAGGTTTATAGTATAGTTAGTCATATAATTAGGGTTATATACTGGTGTGATTAGGGTTAGAGGGTTCTATAGTTAGTTAGTCATATAATTAGGGTTATATACTGGTGTGATCAGATGGTTCTATAGTTAGTCATATAATTAGGGTTATATACTGGTGTGATCAGAGGGTTCTATAGTTAGTCATATAATTAGGGTTATATACTGGTGTGATCAGAGGTTCTATAGTTAGTCATATAATTAGGGTTATATACTGGTGTGATCAGAGGGTTCTATAGTTAGTCATATAATTAGGGTTATATACTGGTGTGATCAGAGGGTTCTGGAGTTAGTCATATAATTAGGGTTATATACTGGTGTGATCAGAGGGTTCTATAGTTAGTCATATAATTAGGGTTATATACTGGTGTGATCAGAGGGTTCTATAGTTAGTTAGTCATATAATTAGGGTTATATACTGGTGTGATCAGAGGGTTCTATAGTTAGTCTATAGTTAGTACTATAGTATAGTTAGTATAGTTAGGGTTATATACTGGTGATCAGAGGTTCTATAGTATAGTTAGTCATATAATTAGGGTTATATACTGGTGTGATCAGAGGGTTCTATAGTATAGTCATATAATTAGGGTTATATACTGGTGTGATCAGAGGGTTCTATAGTTAGTCATATAATTAGGGTTATATACTGGTGTGATCAGAGGGTTTATAGTATAGTTAGTCATATAATTAGGGTTATATACTGGTGTGATCAGAGGGTTCTATAGTATAGTTAGTCATATAATTAGGTGTTATATACTGGTGTGATCAGACTGGTTAGTTCTATAGTTAGTCATATAATTAGGTTATATACTGGTGTGATCAGAGGGTTCTATAGTTAGTTAGTCATATAATTAGGTGTTATATACTGGTGTGATCAGACTGGGTTTATAGTTAGTATATAATTAGGGTTATATACTGGTGTGATCAGAGGGTTCTATAGTTAGTCATATAATTAGGGTTATATACTGGTGTGATCAGGTGGTTCTATAGTTAGAGGGTTATATACTGGTGTGATCAGAGGGTTCTAGTTAGTCATATAATTAGGGTTATATACTGGTGTGATCAGAGGGTTCTATAGTTAGTCATATAATTAGGGTTATATACTGGTGTGATCAGAGGGTTCTATAGTATAGTTAGTCATATAATTAGGGTTATATACTGGTGTGATCAGAGGGTTCTATAGTTAGTCATATAATTAGGGTTATATACTGGTGTGATCAGAGGGTTCTATAGTTAGTCATATAATTAGGGTTATATACTGGTGTGATCAGAGGGTTCTATAGTATAGTTAGTTATATATAATTAGGGTTATATACTGGTGTGATCAGAGGGTTCTATAGTTAGTCATATAATTAGGGTTATATACTGGTGTGATCAGAGGTTCTATAGTTAGTCATATAATTAGGGTTATATACTGGTGTGATCAGAGGGTTCTATAGTTAGTCAGGGTTATATACTGGAGTAATTAGGGTTATATACTGGTGTGATCAGACTGGGTTCTATAGTTAATCATATAATTAGGGTTATATACTGGTGTGATCAGAGGGTTCTATAGTTAGTCATATAATTAGGGTTATATACTGGTGTGATCAGAGGGTTCTAAAGTTAGTCATATAATTGGGGTTATATACTGGTGTGATCAGAGGGTTCTATAGTTAGTCATATAATTAGGGTTATATACTGGTGTGATCAGAGGGTTGTATAGTTAGTAATATATAATTAGGGTTATATACTGGTGTGTTATCATAGGGTTCTATAGTATAGTTAGTCATATAATTAGGGTTATATACTGGTGTGATCAGAGGGTTCTATAGTTAGTCATATAATTAGGGTTATATACTGGTGTGATCAGAGGGTTCTATAGTTAGTCATATAATTAGGGTTATATACTGGTTGATCAGAGGGTTCTATAGTTAGTTATATATAATTAGGGTTATATACTGGTGTGATCTGGGTTCTATAGTTAGTCATATAATTAGGGTTATATACTATAGTATAGTTAGTCATATAATTAGGGTTATATATTGGTGTGATCAGAGGTTCTATAGTTAGTCATATAATTAGGGTTATATACTGGTGTGATCAGAGGTTCTATAGTTAGTTATTAATTAGGGTTATATCTGGTGTGATCAGAGGGTTCTATAGTTAGTCAGTTCTATATTAATTAGGTTATATACTGGTGTGATCAGAGGGTTCTATAGTTAGTCATATAATTAGGTTATATACTGGTGTGATCAGAGGGTTCTATATTAATAGTGTTACATCTAATTAGGGTTATATACTGGTGTGATCTGGGGTTGTATAGTTAAAGTCATATAATTAGGTGTTATATACTGGTGTTTAAAGTTCTATCAATCAGGGTTACATCTAGTGAAACTGGAGTTTAAAGTTCTATAGTTAGTCACTATAATTAGGGTTATATACTATAGTAGTATAGTTAGTCATATAATTAGGGTTATATTATCAGAGGGTTCTATAGTATACATCTAGTCATATAATTGGGTTATATACTGGTGTGATCAGAGGGTTCTATATAGTTAGTCATATAATTAGGTGTTATATACTGGTGTGATCAGTGGGTTGTGGAGTTAGTCATATAAAAGTTCTATTATTAATCAGGTTCTATAGTTACATCTAGTGATATACTTGTATGACAGGAGTTTAAAGTTCTATTATTAATTAGGTGTTATATCTAGTGAAACGGAGACTGTGTGGTGTTATCTATGAAACGGATGGTTAGTATTAATCAGGTGTTACATCTAGTGAAACGGATTCTGAAAGTTATTAATTAGGTGTTACATCTAGTGTACGGAGACTAGACTGGAGTCAACAGTTTGATTAATTAGAAACAATTTGGACACCTTCTATTATTAATCAGGTGTTTTCTTTAAACGGAGACTATTTTCTACATTCTAGAATAATAGTGTTACATCAAAACTATGAAATAACTTTACACATGGAATCATGTGGTAACCAAAAACCAAATCAAAATATATTTTATATTTGTATTCTTAATCAGGTATCCCTCCTTTGTCTTGATGACAGCTTCACACTAATTCAGAAGAGCCCTTTGTTAAATTAATCAGGTGTTACATCTAGTGAAACGGAGACTGGAGTTTAAAGTTCTATTATTAATCAGGTGTTACATCTAGTGAAACGGAGACTGGAGTTAGACTTTAAAGTTCTATTATTAATCAGGTGTTACATCTAGTGAAACGGAGACTGGACTTTAAAGTTCTATTATTAATCAGGTGTTACATCTAGTGAAACGGAGACTGGAGTTTACTTTAAAGTTCTATTATTAATCAGGTGTTACATCTAGTGAAACGGAGACTGGAGTTAGACTTTAAAGTTCTATTATTAATCAGGTGTTACATCTAGTGAAACGGAGACTGGACTTTAAAGTTCTATTATTAATCAGGTGTTACATCTAGTGAAACGGAGACTGGAGACTTTAAAGTTCTATTATTAATCAGGTGTTACATCTAGTGAAACGGAGACTGGACTTTAAAGTTCTATTATTAATCAGGTGTTACATCTAGTGAAACGGAGACTGGAGTTTAAAGTTCTATTATTAATCAGGTGTTACATCTAGTGAAACGGAGACTGGAGTTTAAAGTTCTATTATTAATCAGGTGTTACATCTAGTGAAACGGAGACTGGACTTTAAAGTTCTATTATTAATCAGGTGTTACATCTAGTGAAACGGAGACTGGAGTTTAAAGTTCTATTATTAATCAGGTGTTACATCTAGTGAAACGGAGACTGGAGTTTAAAGTTCTATTATTAATCAGGTGTTACATCTAGTGAAACGGAGACTGGAGTTTTTAAAGTTCTATTATTAATCAGGTGTTACATCTAGTGAAACGGAGACTGGACTTTAAAGTTCTATTATTAATCAGGTGTTACATCTAGTGAAACGGAGACTGGAGTTTAAAGTTCTATTATTAATCAGGTGTTACATCTAGTGAAACGGAGACTGGAGTTTAAAGTTCTATTATTAATCAGGTGTTACATCTAGTGAAACGGAGACTGGAGTTTAAAGTTCTATTATTAATCAGGTGTTACATCTAGTGAAACGGAGACTGGAGTTAGACTTTAAAGTTCTATTATTAATCAGGTGTTACATCTAGTGAAACGGAGACTGGAGACTTTAAAGTTCTATTATTAATCAGGTGTTACATCTAGTGAAACGGAGACTGGAGTTTAAAGTTCTATTATTAATCAGGTGTTACATCTAGTGAAACGGAGACTGGAGTTAGACTTTAAAGTTCTATTATTAATCAGGTGTTACATCTAGTGAAACGGAGACTGGAGTTTAAAGTTCTATTATTAATCAGGTGTTACATCTAGTGAAACGGAGACTGGACTTTAAAGTTCTATTATTAATCAGGTGTTACATCTAGTGAAACGGAGACTGGAGTTAAAGTTCTATTATTAATCTTTAAAGTTCTATTATTAATCAGGTGTTACATCTAGTGAAACGGAGACTGGAGTTTAAAGTTCTATTATTAATCAGGTGTTACATCTAGTGAAACGGAGACTGGACTTTAAAGTTCTATTATTAATCAGGTGTTACATCTAGTGAAACGGAGACTGGAGTTTAAAGTTCTATTATTAATCAGGTGTTACATCTAGTGAAACGGAGACTGGAGTTTAAAGTTCTATTATTAATCAGGTGTTACATCTAGTGAAACGGAGACTGGAGTTAGACTTTAAAGTTCTATTATTAATCAGGTGTTACATCTAGTGAAACGGAGACTGGAGACTTTAAAGTTCTATTATTAATCAGGTGTTACATCTAGTGAAACGGAGACTGGAGTTTAAAGTTCTATTATTAATCAGGTGTTACATCTAGTGAAACGGAGACTGGAGTTAGACTTTAAAGTTCTATTATTAATCAGGTGTTACATCTAGTGAAACGGAGACTGGACTTTAAAGTTCTATTATTAATCAGGTGTTACATCTAGTGAAACGGAGACTGGAGACTTTAAAGTTCTATTATTAATCAGGTGTTACATCTAGTGAAACGGAGACTGGAGTTTAAAGTTCTATTATTAATCAGGTGTTACATCTAGTGAAACGGAGACTGGAGTTTAAAGTTCTATTATTAATCAGGTGTTACATCTAGTGAAACGGAGACTGGAGTTTAAAGTTCTATTATTAATCAGGTGTTACATCTAGTGAAACGGAGACTGGAGTTAGACTTTAAAGTTCTATTATTAATCAGGTGTTACATCTAGTGAAACGGAGACTGGAGTTTAAAGTTCTATTATTAATCAGGTGTTACATCTAGTGAAACGGAGACTGGAGTTTAAAGTTCTATTATTAATCAGGTGTTACATCTAGTGAAACGGAGACTGGAGTTTAAAGTTCTATTATTAATCAGGTGTTACATCTAGTGAAACGGAGACTGGAGTTTTTAAGTTCTATTATTAATCAGGTGTTACATCTAGTGAAACGGAGACTGGAGTTTAAAGTTCTATTATTAATCAGGTGTTACATCTAGTGAAACGGAGACTGGAGTTTAAAGTTCTATTATTAATCAGGTGTTACATCTAGTGAAACGGAGACTGGACTTTAAAGTTCTATTATTAATCAGGTGTTACATCTAGTGAAACGGAGACTGGAGTTTAAAGTTCTATTATTAATCAGGTGTTACATCTAGTGAAACGGAGACTGGACTTTAAAGTTCTATTATTAATCAGGTGTTACATCTAGTGAAACGGAGACTGGAGTTTAAAGTTCTATTATTAATCAGGTGTTACATCTAGTGAAACGGAGACTGGACTTTAAAGTTCTATTATTAATCAGGTGTTACATCTAGTGAAACGGAGACTGGAGTTTAAAGTTCTATTATTAATCAGGTGTTACATCTAGTGAAACGGAGACTGGAGTTTAAAGTTCTATTATTAATCAGGTGTTACATCTAGTGAAACGGAGACTGGAGACTTTAAAGTTCTATTATTAATCAGGTGTTACATCTAGTGAAACGGAGACTGGAGTTAGACTTTAAAGTTCTATTATTATAATTATATTTTAGGCAGTCACGCAATTCATTTTCTGCATTTTAATTGTTTTTAAAGTTTGTCTTAGTAACCTAGTGTGTAATTCCTAGGTTTAGTTTTAGTATGTACTTTTTAGGGTTAGTGTGTACTATTTAGTATTAGTGTGTACTATTTAGGGGTAGTGTTAGTGTGTCTCCTCTACCTGCATGGAAACTATTTAGGGGTAGTGTTGGTCTGTCTGTGAAACAGTTTTTGTGTTTCACCATTGTATGTATCTGTGTGTGTGTGTTTGTGTGTGTCACCATTGTATGTGTGTGTGTGTGTGTGTGTGTGTGTGTGTGTGTGTGTATGTGTGTGTGTGTGTGTGTGTGTGTGTGTGTGTGTGTGTGTGTGTGTGTGTGTGTGTGTGTGTGTGTGTGTGTGTGTGTGTGTGTGTGTGTACGTGTGTGTGTGTGTGTGTGTGTAGGGAGCTTTCTGGGGTCTGATGGTGGGGCTGGTGGTCGGTGTGTGTCGGATGGTTCTAGAATTTGCATTCCCGCCTCCTCGCTGTGGTATCCAAGACGACGCCCCGTCAGTGCTGCGCTCCGTTCACTACCTTCACTTCGCCATCATCCTCTGCTTCCTGTCTGCTGCCGTTGTCATGGTGATATCACTGCTGACTCCGCCCCCCACTGAAGAGCAGGTATGATGTCACTTTGTTTATCATGTCTTCACATCAACTCGTTCTTAATAATACTAACCTATGAGTGTGTTAACTTGTTGTTGTTAATAATAATACTAACCTATGAGTGTGATAACTTGTTGTTGTTGTTAATATGAGTGTGATAACTTGTTGTTGTTGTTAATAATAATACTAACCTATGAGTGTGATAACTTGTTGTTGTTGTTAATAATAATACTAACCTATGAGTGTGTTAA
>NW_027040478.1:370296-405791 GCF_034236695.1 Oncorhynchus nerka
TGGAGGTACAGCTACAGTATAAATCCCACTCCCTGTGGAGGGTACAGCTACAGTATAAATCCCCTCCCTGTGGAGGGTACAGCTACAGTATAAATCCCACTCCCTGTGGAGGGTACAGCTACAGTATAAATCCCACTCCCTGTGGAGGGTACAGCTACAGTATAAATCCCACTCCCTGTGGAGGGTACAGCTACAGTATAAATCCCACTCCCTGTGGAGGGTACAGCTGTTGTTGTATAAATCCCCTCCCTGTGGAGGGTACAGCTACAGTATAAATCCCCTCCCTGTGGAGGGTACAGCTACAGTATAAATCCCCTCCCTGTGGAGGGTACAGCTACAGTATAAATCCCACTCCCTGTGGAGGGTACAGCTACAGTATAAATCCCTGTGGAGGGTACAGCTACAGTATAAATCCCACTCCCTGTGGAGGGTACAGCTACAGTATAAATCCCCTCCCTGTGGAGGGTACAGCTACAGTATAAATCCCCTCCCTGTGGAGGGTACAGCTACAGTATAAATCCCTGTGGAGGGTACAGCTACAGTATAAATCCCCTCCCTGTGGAGGGTACAGCTACAGTATAAATCCCCTCCCTGTGGAGGGTACAGCTACAGTATAAATCCCACTCCCTGTGGAGGGTACAGCTACAGTATAAATCCCACTCCCTGTGGAGGGTACAGCTACAGTATAAATCCCACTCCATGTGGAGGGTACAGCTACAGTATAAATCCCCTCCCTGTGGAGGGTACAGCTACAGTATAAATCCCCTCCCTGTGGAGGGTACAGCTACAGTATAAATCCCCTCCCTGTGGAGGGTACAGCTACAGTATAAATCCCCTCCCTGTGGAGGGTACAGCTACAGTATAAATCCCACTCCCTGTGGAGGGTACAGCTACAGTATAAATCCCTGTGGAGGGTACAGCTACAGTGTAAATCCCACTCCCTGTGGAGGGTACAGCTACAGTATAAATCCCACTCCCTGTGGAGGTACAGCTACAGTATAAATCCCTGTGGAGGGCACAGCTACAGTATAAACTCCTCCCTGTGGAGGGTACAGCTACAGTATAAATCCCCCTCCCTGTGGAGGTACAGCTACAGTATAAATCCCACTTCCTGTGGAGGGTACAGCTACAGTATAAATCCCCTCCCTGTGGAGGGTACAGCTACAGTATAAATCCCACTCCCTGTGGAGGGTACAGCTACAGTATAAATCCCTGTGGAGGGTACAGCTACAGTAAATCCCCTCCCTGTGGAGGGTACAGCTACAGTATAAATCCCCTCCCTGTGGAGGTACAGCTACAGTATAAATCCCTGTGGAGGGTACAGCTACAGTATAAATCCCACTCCCTGTGGAGGTACAGCTACAGTATAAATCCCCCTCCCTGTGGAGGGTACAGCTACAGTATAAATCCCACTCCCTGTGGAGGGTACAGCTACAGTATAAATCCCACTCCCTGTGGAGGGTACAGCTACAGTATAAATCCCACTCCCTGTGGAGGGTACAGCTACAGTATAAATCCCCTCCCTGTGGAGGGTACAGCTACAGTATAAATCCCCTCCCTGTGGAGGGTACAGCTACAGTATAAATCCCCCTCCCTGTGGAGGGTACAGCTACAGTATAAATCCCTGTGGAGGGTACAGCTACAGTATAAATCCCCCTCCCTGTGGAGGGTACAGCTACAGTATAAATCCCCCTCCCTGTGGAGGGTACAGCTACAGTATAAATCCCTGTGGAGGGTACAGCTACAGTATAAATCCCACTCCCTCCCTGTGGAGGGTACAGCTACAGTATAAATCCCACTCCCTGTGGAGGGTACAGCTACAGTATAAATCCCCCTCCCTGTGGAGGGTACAGCTACAGTATAAATCCCACTCCCTGTGGAGGGTACAGCTACAGTATAAATCCCACTCCCTGTGGAGGGTACAGCAGCTACAGTATAAATCCCCCTCCCTGTGGAGGGTACAGCTACAGTATAAATCCCTGTGGAGGGTACAGCTACAGTATAAATCCCTGTGGAGGGTACAGCTACAGTATAAATCCCACTCCCTCCCTGTGGAGGGTACAGCTACAGTATAAATCCCTGTGGAGGGTACAGCTACAGTATAAATCCCACTCCCTCCCTGTGGAGGGTACAGCTACAGTATAAATCCCTGTGGAGGGTACAGCTACAGTATAAATCCCCCTCCCTGTGGAGGGTACAGCTACAGTATAAATCCCACTCCCTGTGGAGGGTACAGCTACAGTATAAATCCCACTCCCTGTGGAGGGTACAGCTACAGTATAAATCCCTGTGGAGGGTACAGCTACAGTATAAATCCCACTCCCTGTGGAGGGTACAGCTACAGTATAAATCCCACTCCCTGTGGAGGGTACAGCTACAGTATAAATCCCACTCCCTGTGGAGGGTACAGCTACAGTATAAATCCCTGTGGAGGGTACAGCTACAGTATAAATCCCACTCCCTGTGGAGGGTACAGCTACAGTATAAATCCCACTCCCTGTGGAGGTACAGCTACAGTATAAATCCCACTCCCTGTGGAGGGTACAGCTACAGTATAAATCCCCTCCCTGTGGAGGGTACAGCTACAGTATAAAATCCCCTCCCTGTGGAGGGTACAGCTACAGTATAAATCCCCCTCCCTGTGGAGGGTACAGCTACAGTATAAATCCCCTCCCTGTGGAGGGTACAGCTACAGTATAAATCCCCCTCCCTGTGGAGGGTACAGCAGCTACAGTATAAATCCCACTCCCTGTGGAGGGTACAGCTACAGTATAAATCCCCCTCCCTGTGGAGAGTACAGCTACAGTATAAATCCCACTCCCTGTGGAGGGTACAGCTACAGTATAAATCCCACTCCCTGTGGAGGGTACAGCTACAGTATAAATCCCACTCCCTGTGGAGGGTACAGCTACAGTATAAATCCCTGTGGAGGGTACAGCTACAGTATAAATCCCACTCCCTGTGGAGGGTACAGCTACAGTATAAATCCCTCCCTGTGGAGGGTACAGCTACAGTATAAATCCCACTCCCTGTGGAGGGTACAGCTACAGTATAAATCCCACTCCCTGTGGAGGGTACAGCTACAGTATAAATCCCACTCCCTGTGGAGGGTACAGCTACAGTATAAATCCCACTCCCTGTGGAGGGTACAGCTACAGTATAAATCCCTGTGGAGGGTACAGCTACAGTATAAATCCCACTCCCTGTGGAGGGTACAGCTACAGTATAAATCCCCCTCCCTGTGGAGGGTACAGCTACAGTATAAATCCCACTCCCTGTGGAGGGTACAGCTACTCCCTGTGGATAAATCCCACTCCCTGTGGAGGGTACAGCTACAGTATAAATCCCACTCCCTGTGGAGGGTACAGCTACAGTATAAATCCCACTCCCTGTGGAGGGTACAGCTACAGTATAAATCCCACTCCCTGTGGAGGGTACAGCTACAGTATAAATCCCACTCCTGTGGAGGGGTACAGCTACAGTATAAATCCCACTCCCTGTGGAGGGTACAGCTACAGTATAAATCCCACTCCCTGTGGAGGGTACAGCTACAGTATAAATCCCACTCCCTGTGGAGGGTACAGCTACAGTATAAATCCCACTCCCTGTGGAGGGTACAGCTACAGTATAAATCCCCCTCCCTGTGGAGGGTACAGCTACAGTATAAATCCCTGTGGAGGGTACAGCTACAGTATAAATCCCTGTGGAGGGTACAGCTACAGTATAAATCCCTGTGGAGGGTACAGCTACAGTATAAATCCCTGTGGAGGGTACAGCTACAGTATAAATCCCCCTCCCTGTGGAGGGTACAGCTACAGTATAAATCCCACTCCCTGTGGAGGGTACAGCTACAGTATAAATCCCACTCCCTGTGGAGGGTACAGCTACAGTATAAATCCCACTCCCTGTGGAGGGTACAGCTACAGTATAAATCCCACTCCCTGTGGAGGGTACAGCTACAGTATAAATCCCACCCCTGTGGAGGGTACAGCCCAGTATAAACTCCTGTGGAGGGTACAGCTACAGTATAAATCCCACTCCCTGTGGAGGGTACAGCTACAGTATAAATCCCACTCCCTGTGGAGGGTACAGCTACAGTATAAATCCCACTCCCTGTGGAGGGTACAGCTACAGTATAAATCCCTGTGGAGGGTACAGCTACAGTATAAATCCCACTCCCTGTGGAGGGTACAGCTACAGTATAAATCCCACTCCCTGTGGAGGGTACAGCTACAGTATAAATCCCACTCCCTGTGGAGGGTACAGCTACAGTATAAATCCCTGTGGAGGGTACAGCTACAGTATAAATCCCACTCCCTGTGGAGGGTACAGCTACAGTATAAATCCCTGTGGAGGGTACAGCTACAGTATAAATCCCTGTGGAGGGTACAGCTACAGTATAAATCCCACTCCCTGTGGAGGGTACAGCTACAGTATAAATCCCCCTCCCTGTGGAGGGTACAGCAGCTACAGTATAAATCCCACTCCCTGTGGAGGGTACAGCTACAGTATAAATCCCACTCCCTGTGGAGGGTACAGCTACAGTATAAATCCCACTCCCTGTGGAGGGTACAGCTACAGTATAAATCCCACTCCCTGTGGAGGGTACAGCTACAGTATAAATCCCACTCCCTGTGGAGGGTACAGCTACAGTATAAATCCCTGTGGAGGGTACAGCTACAGTATAAATCCCACTCCCTGTGGAGGGTACAGCTACAGTATAAATCCCCCTCCCTGTGGAGGGTACAGCTACAGTATAAATCCCACTCCCTGTGGAGGGTACAGCTACAGTATAAATCCCACTCCCTGTGGAGGGTACAGCTACAGTATAAATCCCACTCCCTGTGGAGGGTACAGCTACAGTATAAATCCCACTCCTGTGGAGGGTACAGCTACAGTATAAATCCCTGTGGAGGGTACAGCTACAGTATAAATCCCACTCCCTGTGGAGGGTACAGCTACAGTATAAATCCCACTCCCTGTGGAGGGTACAGCAACAGTATAAATCCCACTCCCTGTGGAGGGTACAGCTACAGTATAAATCCCACTCCCTGTGGAGGGTACAGCTACAGTATAAATCCCACTCCCTGTGGAGGGTACAGCTACAGTATAAATCCCTGTGGAGGGTACAGCTACAGTATAAATCCCACTCCCTGTGGAGGGTACAGCTACAGTATAAATCCCACTCCCTGTGGAGGGTACAGCTACAGTATAAATCCCTGTGGAGGGTACAGCTACAGTATAAATCCCACTCCCTGTGGAGGGTACAGCTACAGTATAAATCCCACTCCCTGTGGAGGGTACAGCTACAGTATAAATCCCCCTCCCTGTGGAGGGTACAGCTACAGTATAAATCCCACTCCCTGTGGAGGGTACAGCTACAGTATAAATCCCCTCCCTGTGGAGGGTACAGCTACAGTATAAATCCTGTGGAGGGTACAGCTACAGTATAAATCCCTGTGGAGGGTACAGCTACAGTATAAATCCCTGTGGAGGGTACAGCTACAGTATAAATCCCTCCCTGTGGAGGGTACAGCTACAGTATAAATCCCACTCCCTGTGGAGGGTACAGCTACAGTATAAATCCCACTCCCTGTGGAGGGTACAGCTACAGTATAAATCCCACTCCCTGTGGAGGGTACAGCTACAGTATAAATCCCACTCCCTGTGGAGGGTACAGCTACAGTATAAATCCCACTCCCTGTGGAGGGTACAGCTACAGTATAAATCCCACTCCCTGTGGAGGGTACAGCTACAGTATAAATCCCTGTGGAGGGTACAGCTACAGTATAAATCCCACTCCCTGTGGAGGGTACAGCTACAGTATAAATCCCACTCCCTGTGGAGGGTACAGCTACAGTATAAATCCCACTCCCTGTGGAGGGTACAGCAGCTACAGTATAAATCCCTGTGGAGGGTACAGCTACAGTATAAATCCCCCTCCCTGTGGAGGGTACAGCTACAGTATAAATCCCACTCCCTGTGGAGGGTACAGCTACAGTATAAATCCCACTCCCTGTGGAGGGTACAGCTACAGTATAAATCCCTGTGGAGGGTACAGCTACAGTATAAATCCCCCTCCCTGTGGAGGGTACAGCTACAGTATAAATCCCTGTGGAGGGTACAGCTACAGTATAAATCCCTGTGGAGGGTACAGCTACAGTATAAATCCCACTCCCTGTGGAGGGTACAGCTACAGTATAAATCCCTCCCTGTGGAGGGTCAGCCAGTATAAATCCACTCCCTGTGGAGGGTACAGCTACAGTATAAATCCCACTCCCTGTGGAGGGTACAGCTACAGTATAAATCCCACTCCCTGTGGAGGGTACAGCTACAGTATAAATCCCTGTGGAGGGTACAGCTACAGTATAAATCCCACTCCCTGTGGAGGGTACAGCTACAGTATAAATCCCACTCCCTGTGGAGGGTACAGCTACAGTATAAATCCCCTCCCTGTGGAGGGTACAGCTACAGTATAAATCCCACTCCTGTGGAGGGTACAGCTACAGTATAAATCCCACTCCCTGTGGAGGGTACAGCTACAGTATAAATCCCTGTGGAGGGTACAGCTGTATAAATCCCCCTGTGGAGGGGCACTCCCTGTGGAGGGTACAGCTACAGTATAAATCCCACTCCCTGTGGAGGGTACAGCTACAGTATAAATCCCACTCCCTGTGGAGGGTACAGCTACAGTATAAATCCCACTCCCTGTGGAGGGTACAGCTACAGTATAAATCCCACTCCCTGTGGAGGGTACAGCTACAGTATAAATCCCACTCCCTGTGGAGGGCACAGCTACAGTATAAATCCCACTCCCTGTGGAGGGTACAGCTACAGTATAAATCCCACCTCCCTGTGGAGGGTACAGCTACAGTATAAATCCCACTCCCTGTGGAGGGTACAGCTACAGTATAAATCCCACTCCCTGTGGAGGGTACAGCTACAGTATAAATCCCACTCCCTGTGGAGGGTACAGCTACAGTATAAATCCCACTCCCTGTGGAGGGTACAGCTACAGCTAAATCCCACTCCCTGTGGAGGGTACAGCTACAGTATAAATCCCACTCCCTCCCTGTGGAGGGTACAGCTACAGTATAAATCCCACTCCCTGTGGAGGGTACAGCTACAGTATAAATCCCACTCCCTGTGGAGGGTACAGCTACAGTATAAATCCCACTCCCTGTGGAGGGTACAGCTACAGTATAAATCCCTGTGGAGGGTACAGCTACAGTATAAATCCCTGTGGAGGGTACAGCTACAGTATAAATCCCACTCCCTGTGGAGGGTACAGCTACAGTATAAATCCCACTCCCTGTGGAGGGTACAGCTGTGGAGGGTACAGCTACAGTATAAATCCCTCCCTGTGGAGGGTACAGCTACAGTATAAATCCCCTCCCTGTGGAGGGTACAGCTACAGTATAAATCCCACTCCCTGTGGAGGGTACAGCTACAGTATAAATCCTCCCTGTGGAGGGCCAGCTGTGGAGGGTACAGCTACAGTATAAATCCCACTCCCTGTGGAGGGTACAGCTACAGTATAAATCCCACTCCTGTGGAGGGTACAGCTACAGTATAAATCCCTGTGGAGGGTACAGCTACAGTATAAATCCCACTCCCTGTGGAGGGTACAGCTACAGTATAAATCCCACTCCCTGTGGAGGGTACAGCTACAGTCCCAATCCCTGTGGAGGGTACAGCTACAGTATAAATCCCCCCCTGTGGAGGGTACAGCTACAGTATAAATCCCTGTGGAGGGTACAGCTACAGTATAAATCCCACTCCCTGTGGAGGGTACAGCTACAGTATAAATCCATGTGGAGGGTACAGCTACAGTATAAATCCCCCTCCCTGTGGAGGGTACAGCTACAGTATAAATCCCACTCCCTGTGGAGGGTACAGCTACAGTATAAATCCCACTCCCTGTGGAGGGTACAGCTACAGTATAAATCCCACTCCCTGTGGAGGGTACAGCTACAGTATAAATCCCACTCCCTGTGGAGGGTACAGCTACAGTAAATAGGGTAATCCCACTCCCTGTGGAGGGTACAGCTACAGTATAAATCCCACTCCCTGTGGAGGGTACAGCTACAGTATAAATCCCACTCCCTGTGGAGGGTACAGCTACAGTATAAATCCCACTCCCTGTGGAGGGTACAGCTACAGTATAAATCCCACTCCCTGTGGAGGGTACAGCTACAGTATAAATCCCCCTCCCTGTGGAGGGTACAGCTACAGTATAAATCCCACTCCCTGTGGAGGGTACAGCTACAGTATAAATCCCACTCCCTGTGGAGGGTACAGCTACAGTATAAATCCCCTCCCTGTGGAGGGTACAGCTACAGTATAAATCCCACTCCCTGTGGAGGGTACAGCTACAGTATAAATCCCACTCCTGTGGAGGGTACAGCTACAGTATAAATCCCACTCCCTGTGGAGGGTACAGCTAAATCCCAGTATAAATCCCACTCCCTGTGGAGGGTACAGCTACAGTATAAATCCCACTCCCTGTGGAGGGTACAGCTACAGTATAAATCCCACTCCCTGTGGAGGGTACAGCTACAGTATAAATCCCACTCCCTGTGGAGGGTACAGCTACAGTATAAATCCCTGTGGAGGGTACAGCTACAGTATAAATCCCACTCCCTGTGGAGGGTACAGCTACAGTATAAATCCCTGTGGAGGGTACAGCTACAGTATAAATCCCACTCCCTGTGGACGGTACAGCTACAGTATAAATCCCCCTCCCTGTGGAGGGTACAGCTACAGTATAAATCCCACTCCCTGTGGAGGGTAAAGCTACAGTATAAATCCCACTCCCTGTGGAGGGTACAGCTACAGTATAAATCCCCCTCCCTGTGGAGGGTACAGCTACAGTATAAATCCCTGTGGAGGGTACAGCTACAGTATAAATCCCTCCCTGTGGAGGGTACAGCTACAGTATAAATCCCACTCCCTGTGGAGGGTACAGCTACAGTATAAATCCCTGTGGAGGGTACAGCTACAGTATAAATCCACTCCCTGTGGAGGGTACAGCTAAATCCCTGTGGAGGGTACAGCTACAGTATAAATCCTACTCCCTGTGGAGGGTACAGCTACAGTATAAATCCCACTCCCTGTGGAGGGTACAGCTACAGTATAAATCCCACTCCCTGTGGAGGGTACAGCTACAGTATAAATCCCACTCCCTGTGGAGGGTACAGCTACAGTATAAATCCCTGTGGAGGGTACAGCTACAGTATAAATCCCCCTCCCTGTGGAGGGTACAGCTACAGTATAAATCCCACTCCCTGTGGAGGGTACAGCTACAGTATAAATCCCCCTCCCTGTGGAGGGTACAGCTACAGTATAAATCCCACTCCCTGTGGAGGGTACAGCTACAGTATAAATCCCTGTGGAGGGTACAGCTACAGTATAAATCCCACTCCCTGTGGAGGGTACAGCTACAGTATAAATCCCCTCCCTGTGGAGGGTACAGCTACAGTATAAATCCCACTACCTGTGGAGGGTACAGCTCAGTATAAATCCCCTCCCTGTGGAGGGTACAGCTACAGTATAAATCCCTGTGGAGGGTACAGCTACAGTATAAATCCCACTCCCTGTGGAGGGTACAGCTACAGTATAAATCCCTCCCTGTGGAGGGTACAGCTACAGTATAAATCCCTGTGGAGGGTACAGCTACAGTATAAATCCCCTCCCTGTGGAGGGTACAGCTACAGTATAAATCCCTGTGGAGGGTACAGCTCAGTATAAATCCCTGTGGAGGGTACAGCTACAGTATAAATCCCTGTGGAGGGTACAGCTACAGTATAAATCCCACTCCCTGTGGAGGGTACAGCTACAGTATAAATCCCACTCCCTGTGGAGGGTACAGCTACAGTATAAATCCCCTCCCTGTGGAGGGTACAGCTACAGTATAAATCCCTCCCTGTGGAGGGTACAGCTACAGTATAAATCCCCTCCCTGTGGAGGGTACAGCTACAGTATAAATCCCACTCCCTGTGGAGGGTACAGCTACAGTATAAATCCCTGTGGAGGGTACAGCTACAGTATAAATCCCACTCCCTGTGGAGGGTACAGCTACAGTATAAATCCCACTCCCTGTGGAGGGTCCAGCTCCCCTGTGGAGGGTACAGCTACAGTATAAATCCCACTCCCTGTGGAGGGTACAGCTACAGTATAAATCCCTCCTGTGGAGGGTACAGCTACAGTATAAATCCCCTCCCTGTGGAGGGTACAGCTACAGTATAAATCCCCTCCTGTGGAGGGTACAGCTACAGTATAAATCCCACTCCCTGTGGAGGGTACAGCTACAGTATAAATCCCACTCCCTGTGGAGGGTACAGCTACAGTATAAATCCCTCCCTGTGGAGGGTACAGCTACAGTATAAATCCCCTCCCTGTGGAGGGTACAGCTACAGTATAAATCCCCTCCCTGTGGAGGGTACAGCTACAGTATAAATCCCCCTCCCTGTGGAGGGTACAGCTACAGTATAAATCCCACTCCCTGTGGAGGGTACAGCTACAGTATAAATCCCTGTGGAGGGTACAGCTACAGTATAAATCCCACTCCCTGTGGAGGGTACAGCTACAGTATAAATCCCACTCCCTGTGGAGGGTACAGCTACAGTATAAATCCCACTCCCTGTGGAGGGTACAGCTACAGTATAAATCCCCCTCCCTGTGGAGGGTACAGCTACAGTATAAATCCCCCTCCCTGTGGAGGGTACAGCTACAGTATAAATCCCACTCCCTGTGGAGGGTACAGCTACAGTATAAATCCCCCTCCCTGTGGAGGGTACAGCTACAGTATAAATCCCACTCCCTGTGGAGGGTACAGCTACAGTATAAATCCCTGTGGAGGGTACAGCTACAGTATAAATCCCTCCCTGTGGAGGGTACAGCTACAGTATAAATCCCCCTCCCTGTGGAGGGTACAGCTACAGTATAAATCCCTGTGGAGGGTACAGCTACAGTATAAATCCCACTCCCTGTGGAGGGTACAGCTACAGTATAAATCCCCCTCCCTGTGGAGGGTACAGCTACAGTATAAATCCCACTCCCTGTGGAGGGTACAGCTACAGTATAAATCCCACTCCCTGTGGAGGGTACAGCTACAGTATAAATCCCACTCCCTGTGGAGGGTACAGCTACAGTATAAATCCCCCTCCCTGTGGAGGGTACAGCTACAGTATAAATCCCCCTCCCTGTGGAGGGTACAGCTACAGTATAAATCCCTGTGGAGGGTACAGCTACAGTATAAATCCCCCTCCCTGTGGAGGGTACAGCTACAGTATAAATCCCCTCCCTGTGGAGGGTAAGCTACACTCCCTGTGGAGGGTACAGCTACAGTATAAATCCCTCCCTGTGGAGGGTACAGCTACAGTATAAATCCCTGTGGAGGGTACAGCTACAGTATAAATCCCACTCCTGTGGAGGGTACAGCTACAGTATAAATCCCACTCCCTGTGGAGGGTACAGCTACAGTATAAATCCCCTCCCTGTGGAGGGTACAGCTACAGTATAAATCCCACTCCCTGTGGAGGGTACAGCTACAGTATAAATCCCACTCCCTGTGGAGGGTACAGCTACAGTATAAATCCCCTCCCTGTGGAGGGTACAGCTACAGTATAAATCCCTGTGGAGGGTACAGCTCAGTATAAATCCCACTGTGGAGGGTACAGCTACAGTATAAATCCCACTCCCTGTGGAGGGTACAGCTACAGTATAAATCCCACTCCCTGTGGAGGGTACAGCTACAGTATAAATCCCTCCCTGTGGAGGGTACAGCTACAGTATAAATCCCACTCCCTGTGGAGGGTACAGCTACAGTATAAATCCCCCCTCCCTGTGGAGGGTACAGCTACAGTATAAATCCCTCCCTGTGGAGGGTACAGCTACAGTATAAATCCCCCTGTGGAGGGTACTCCCTGTGGAGGGTACAGCTACAGTATAAATCCCCCTCCCTGTGGAGGGTACAGCTGTGAGGGTACAGTATAAATCCCACTCCCTGTGGAGGGTACAGCTACAGTATAAATCCCACTCCCTGTGGAGGGTACAGCTACAGTATAAATCCCACTCCCTGTGGAGGGTACAGCTACAGTATAAATCCCACTCCCTGTGGAGGGTACAGCTCCCTGTGGAGGGTACAGCTACAGTATAAATCCCTGTGGAGGGTACAGCTACAGTATAAATCCCACTCCCTGTGGAGGGTACAGCTACAGTATAAATCCCCCTCCCTGTGGAGGGTACAGCTACAGTATAAATCCCACTCCCTGTGGAGGGTACAGCTACAGTATAAATCCCACTCCCTGTGGAGGGTACAGCTACAGTATAAATCCCACTCCCTGTGGAGGGTACAGCTACAGTATAAATCCCACTCCCTGTGGAGGGTACAGCTACAGTATAAATCCCACTCCCTGTGGAGGGTACAGCTACAGTATAAATCCCCCTCCCTGTGGAGGGTACAGCTACAGTATAAATCCCTGTGGAGGGTACAGCTACAGTATAAATCCCACTCCCTGTGGAGGGTACAGCTACAGTATAAATCCCACTCCCTGTGGAGGGTACAGCTACAGTATAAATCCCACTCCTGTGGAGGGTACAGCTACAGTATAAATCCCAGCTCCCCACTCCCTGTGGAGGGTACAGCTACAGTATAAATCCCACTCCCTGTGGAGGGTACAGCTACAGTATAAATCCCACTCCCTGTGGAGGGTACAGCTACAGTATAAATCCCACTCCCTGTGGAGGGTACAGCTACAGTATAAATCCCACTCCCTGTGGAGGGTACAGCTACAGTATAAATCCCACTCCCTGTGGAGGGTACAGCTACAGTATAAATCCCACTCCCTGTGGAGGGTACAGCTACAGTATAAATCCCCCTCCCTGTGGAGGGTACAGCTACAGTATAAATCCCTGTGGAGGGTACAGCTACAGTATAAATCCCTGTGGAGGGTACAGCTACAGTATAAATCCCCCCTGTGGAGGGTACAGCTACAGTATAAATCCCTCCCTGTGGAGGGTACAGCTACAGTATAAATCCCCTCCCTGTGGAGGGTACAGCTACTATAAATCCCTGTGGAGGGTACAGCTACAGTATAAATCCCACTCCCTGTGGAGGGTACAGCTACAGTATAAATCCCACTCCCTGTGGAGGGTACAGCTACAGTATAAATCCCACTCCCTGTGGAGGGTACAGCTACAGTATAAATCCCACTCCCTGTGGAGGGTACAGCTACAGTATAAATCCCACTCCCTGTGGAGGGTACAGCTACAGTATAAATCCCTGTGGAGGGTACAGCTACAGTATAAATCCCCTCCCTGTGGAGGGTACAGCTACAGTATAAATCCCACTCCCTGTGGAGGGTACAGCTACAGTATAAATCCCACTCCCTGTGGAGGGTACAGCTACAGTATAAATCCCCCCTCCCTGTGGAGGGTACAGCTACAGTATAAATCCCACTCCCTGTGGAGGGTACAGCTACAGTATAAATCCCCCTCCCTGTGGAGGGTACAGCTACAGTATAAATCCCACTCCCTGTGGAGGGTACAGCTACAGTATAAATCCCACTCCCTGTGGAGGGTACAGCTACAGTATAAATCCCACTCCCTGTGGAGGGTACAGCTACAGTATAAATCCCCTCCCCTGTGGAGGGTACAGCTACAGTATAAATCCCTCCCTGTGGAGGGTACAGCTCCCCTGTGGAGGGTACAGCTACAGTATAAATCCCACTCCCTGTGGAGGGTACAGCTACAGTATAAATCCCCCTGTGGAGGGTACAGCTACAGTATAAATCCCTGTGGAGGGTACAGCTACAGTATAAATCCCCTCCCTGTGGAGGGTACAGCTACAGTATAAATCCCACTCCCTGTGGAGGGTACAGCTACAGTATAAATCCCACTCCCTGTGGAGGGTACAGCTACAGTATAAATCCCTCCCTGTGGAGGGTACAGCTACAGTATAAATCCCACTCCCTGTGGAGGGTACAGCTACAGTATAAATCCCTGTGGAGGGTACTCCCTGTGGAGGGTACAGCTACAGTATAAATCCCACTCCCTGTGGAGGGTAAATAAATCCCCTCCCTGTGGAGGGTACAGCTACAGTATAAATCCCCCTCCCTGTGGAGGGTACAGCTACAGTATAAATCCCCTCCCTGTGGAGGGTACAGCTACAGTATAAATCCCTCCCTGTGGAGGTACAGCTACAGTATAAATCCCACTCCTGTGGAGGGTACAGCTACAGTATAAATCCCTGTGGAGGGTACAGCTACAGTATAAATCCCACCCTGTGGAGGGTACAGCTACAGTATAAATCCCACTCCCTGTGGAGGGTACAGCTACAGTATAAATCCCACTCCCTGTGGAGGGTACAGCTACAGTATAAATCCCACTCCCTGTGGAGGGTACAGCTACAGTATAAATCCCACTCCCTGTGGAGGGTACAGCTACAGTATAAATCCCTGTGGAGGGTACAGCTACAGTATAAATCCCACTCCCTGTGGAGGGTACAGCTACAGTATAAATCCCACTCCCTGTGGAGGGTACAGCTACAGTATAAATCCCACTCCCTGTGGAGGGTACAGCTACAGTATAAATCCCACTCCCTGTGGAGGGTACAGCTACAGTATAAATCCCACTCCCTGTGGAGGGTACAGCTACAGTATAAATCCCACTCCCTGTGGAGGGTACAGCTACAGTATAAATCCCACTCCCTGTGGAGGGTACAGCTACAGTATAAATCCCACTCCCTGTGGAGGGTACAGCTACAGTATAAATCCCACTCCCTGTGGAGGGTACAGCTACAGTATAAATCCCACTCCCTGTGGAGGGTACAGCTACAGTATAAATCCCACTCCCTGTGGAGGGTACAGCTACAGTATAAATCCCACTCCCTGTGGAGGGTACAGCTACAGTATAAATCCCTCCCTGTGGAGGGTACAGCTACAGTATAAATCCCACCCCTGTGGAGGGTACAGCTACAGTATAAATCCCACCCCTGTGGAGGGTACAGCTACAGTATAAATCCCACTCCCTGTGGAGGGTACAGCTACAGTATAAATCCCTCCCTGTGGAGGGTACAGCTACAGTATAAATCCCACTCCCTGTGGAGGGTACAGCTACAGTATAAATCCCTGTGGAGGGTACAGCTACAGTATAAATCCCACTCCCTGTGGAGGGTACAGCTACAGTATAAATCCCACTCCCTGTGGAGGGTACAGCTACAGCCCTCCCTGTGGAGGGTACAGCAGTATAAATCCCACTCCCTGTGGAGGGTACAGCTACAGTATAAATCCCACTCCCTGTGGAGGGTACAGCTACAGTATAAATCCCACTCCCTGTGGAGGGTACAGCTACAGTATAAATCCCACTCCCTGTGGAGGGTACAGCTACAGTATAAATCCCACTCCCTGTGGAGGGTACAGCTACAGTATAAATCCCACTCCTGTGGAGGGTACAGCTACAGTATAAATCCCCCTCCCTGTGGAGGGTACAGCTACAGTATAAATCCCTCCCTGTGGAGGGTACAGCTACAGTATAAATCCCCTCCCTGTGGAGGGTACAGCTACAGTATAAATCCCTCCCTGTGGAGGGTACAGCTACAGTATAAATCCCACTCCCTGTGGAGGGTACAGCTACAGTATAAATCCCTCCCTGTGGAGGGTACAGCTACAGTATAAATCCCAGGGTACAGCTCCCTGTGGAGGGTACAGCTACAGTATAAATCCCACTCCCTGTGGAGGGTACAGCTACAGTATAAATCCCACTCCCTGTGGAGGGTACAGCTACAGTATAAATCCCACTCCCTGTGGAGGGTACAGCTACAGTATAAATCCCTCCCTGTGGAGGGTACAGCTACAGTATAAATCCCCTGTGGAGGGTACAGCTACAGTATAAATCCCTCCCTGTGGAGGGTACAGCTACAGTATAAATCCCACTCCCTGTGGAGGGTACAGCTACAGTATAAATCCCACTCCCTGTGGAGGGTACAGCTACAGCTAAATCCCTGTGGAGGGTACAGCTACAGTATAAATCCCACTCCCTGTGGAGGGTACAGCTACAGTATAAATCCCACTCCCTGTGGAGGGTACAGCTACAGTATAAATCCCTGTGGAGGGTACAGCTACAGTATAAATCCCACTCCCTGTGGAGGGTACAGCTACAGTATAAATCCCTCCCTGTGGAGGGTACAGCTACAGTATAAATCCCACTCCCTGTGGAGGGTACAGCTACAGTATAAATCCCACTCCCTGTGGAGGGTACAGCTACAGTATAAATCCCTGTGGAGGGTACAGCTACAGTATAAATCCCTGTGGAGGGTACAGCTACAGTATAAATCCCACTCCCTGTGGAGGGTACAGCTACAGTATAAATCCCTGTGGAGGGTACAGCTACAGTATAAATCCCAGGGTCCCCCACTGTGGAGGGTACAGCTACAGTATAAATCCCACTCCCTGTGGAGGGTACAGCTACAGTATAAATCCCACTCCCTGTGGAGGGTACAGCTACAGTATAAATCCCACTCCCTGTGGAGGGTACAGCTACAGTATAAATCCCTCCCTGTGGAGGGTACAGCTACAGTATAAATCCCTCCCTGTGGAGGGTACAGCTACAGTATAAATCCCCTCCCTGTGGAGGGCACCCAGTATAAATCCCTGTGGAGGGTACAGCTACAGTATAAATCCCCTCCCTGTGGAGGGTACAGCTACAGTATAAATCCCACTCCCTGTGGAGGGTACAGCTACAGTATAAATCCCCTCCCTGTGGAGGGTACAGCTACAGTATAAATCCCACCCTGTGGAGGGTACAGCTACAGTATAAATCCCACTCCCTGTGGAGGGTACAGCTACAGTATAAATCCCACTCCCTGTGGAGGGTACAGCTACAGTATAAATCCCACTCCCTGTGGGAGGGTACAGCTACAGTATAAATCCCTCCCTGTGGAGGGTACAGCTACAGTATAAATCCCTCCCTGTGGAGGGTACAGCTACAGTATAAATCCCCTCCCTGTGGAGGGTACAGCTACAGTATAAATCCCACTCCCTGTGGAGGGTACAGCTACAGTATAAATCCCACTCCCTGTGGAGGGTACAGCTACAGTATAAATCCCTCCCTGTGGAGGGTACAGCTACAGTATAAATCCCACTCCCTGTGGAGGGTACAGCTACAGTATAAATCCCCCTCCCTGTGGAGGGTACAGCTACAGTATAAATCCCCCTCCCTGTGGAGGGTACAGCTACAGTATAAATCCCACTCCCTGTGGAGGGTACAGCTACAGTATAAATCCCACTCCCTGTGGAGGGTACAGCTACAGTATAAATCCCACTCCCTGTGGAGGGTACAGCTACAGTATAAATCCCACTCCCTGTGGAGGGTACAGCTACAGTATAAATCCCACTCCCTGTGGAGGGTACAGCTACAGTATAAATCCTACAGTATAAATCCCCTCCCTGTGGAGGGTACAGCTACAGTATAAATCCCACTCCCTGTGGAGGGTACAGCTACAGTATAAATCCCACTCCCTGTGGAGGGTACAGCTACAGTATAAATCCCACTCCCTGTGGAGGGTACAGCTACAAATCCCTAAAGGGTCCCTGTGGAGGGTACAGCTACAGTATAAATCCCACTCCCTGTGGAGGGTACAGCTACAGTATAAATCCCCCTCCCTGTGGAGGGTACAGCTACAGTATAAATCCCTGTGGAGGGTACAGCTACAGTATAAATCCCACTCCCTGTGGAGGGTACAGCTACAGTATAAATCCCACTCCCTGTGGAGGGTACAGCCCTACAGTATAAATCCCACTCCCTGTGGAGGGTACAGCTACAGTATAAATCCCACTCCCTGTGGAGGGTACAGCTACAGTATAAATCCCACTCCCTGTGGAGGGTACAGCTACAGTATAAATCCCACTCCCTGTGGAGGGTACAGCTACAGTATAAATCCCACTCCCTGTGGAGGGTACAGCTACAGTATAAATCCCACTATAAATCCCTGTGGAGGGTACAGCTACAGTATAAATCCCACTCCCTGTGGAGGGTACAGCTACAGTATAAATCCCACTCCCTGTGGAGGGTACAGCTACAGTATAAATCCCTGTGGAGGGTACAGCTACAGTATAAATCCCCCTCCCTGTGGAGGGTACAGCTACAGTATAAATCCCCTCCCTGTGGAGGGTACAGCTACAGTATAAATCCCACTCCCTGTGGAGGGTACAGCTACAGTATAAATCCCCTCCCTGTGGAGGGTACAGCTACAGTATAAATCCCACTCCCTGTGGAGGGTACAGCTACAGTATAAATCCCACTCCCTGTGGAGGGTACAGCTACAGTATAAATCCCACTCCCTGTGGAGGGTACAGCTACAGTATAAATCCCACTCCCTGTGGAGGGTACAGCTACAGTATAAATCCCACTCCCTGTGGAGGGTACAGCTACAGTATAAATCCCACTCCCTGTGGAGGGTACAGCTACAGTATAAATCCCACTCCCTGTGGAGGGTACAGCTACAGTATAAATCCCACTCCCTGTGGAGGGTACAGCTACAGTATAAATCCCACTCCCTGTGGAGGGTACAGCTACAGTATAAATCCCACTCCCTGTGGAGGGTACAGCTACAGTATAAATCCCACTCCCTGTGGAGGGTACAGCTACAGTATAAATCCCACTCCCTGTGGAGGGTACAGCTACAGTATAAATCCCTGTGGAGGGTACAGCTACAGTATAAATCCCACTCCCTGTGGAGGGTACAGCTACAGTATAAATCCCACTCCCTGTGGAGGGTACAGCTACAGTATAAATCCCACTCCCTGTGGAGGGTACAGCTACAGTATAAATCCCCTCCCTGTGGAGGGTACAGCTACAGTATAAATCCCACTCCCTGTGGAGGGTACAGCTACAGTATAAATCCCACTCCCTGTGGAGGGTACAGCTACAGTATAAATCCCACTCCCTGTGGAGGGTACAGCTACAGTATAAATCCCACTCCCTGTGGAGGGTACAGCTACAGTATAAATCCCACTCCCTGTGGAGGGTACAGCTACAGTATAAATCCCCTCCCTGTGGAGGGTACAGCTACAGTATAAATCCCACTCCCTGTGGAGGGTACAGCTACAGTATAAATCCCAGCTCCCCACTGTGGAGGGTACAGCTACAGTATAAATCCCTGTGGAGGGTACAGCTACAGTATAAATCCCCCTCCCTGTGGAGGGTACAGCTACAGTATAAATCCCCTCCCTGTGGAGGGTACAGCTACAGTATAAATCCCACTCCCTGTGGAGGGTACAGCTACAGTATAAATCCCAATCCCCCTGTGGAGGGTACAGCTACAGTATAAATCCCACTCCCTGTGGAGGGTACAGCTACAGTATAAATCCCTGTGGAGGGTACAGCTACAGTATAAATCCCCCTCCCTGTGGAGGGTACAGCTACAGTATAAATCCCTGTGGAGGGTACAGCTACAGTATAAATCCCACTCCCTGTGGAGGGTACAGCTACAGTATAAATCCCTGTGGAGGGTACAGCTACAGTATAAATCCCTCCCTGTGGAGGGTACAGCTACAGTATAAATCCCACTCCCTGTGGAGGGTACAGCTACAGTATAAATCCCACTCCCTGTGGAGGGTACAGCTACAGTATAAATCCCACTCCCTGTGGAGGGTACAGCTACAGTATAAATCCCACTCCCTGTGGAGGGTACAGCTACAGTATAAATCCCTGTGGAGGGTACAGCTACAGTATAAATCCCCCTCCCTGTGGAGGGTACAGCTACATTATAAATCCCTGTGGAGGGTACAGCAACAGTATAAATCCCCCTCCCTGTGGAGGGTACAGCTACAGTATAAATCCCCCTCCCTGTGGAGGGTACAGCTACAGTATAAATCCCTGTGGAGGGTACAGCTACAGTATAAATCCCACTCCCTGTGGAGGGTACAGCTACAGTATAAATCCCACTCCCTGTGGAGGGTACAGCTACAGTATAAATCCCTGTGGAGGGTACAGCTACAGTATAAATCCCCTCCCTGTGGAGGGTACAGCTACAGTATAAATCCCCCTCCCTGTGGAGGGTACAGCTACAGTATAAATCCCTGTGGAGGGTACAGCTACAGTATAAATCCCCCTCCCTGTGGAGGGTACAGCTACAGTATAAATCCCACTCCCTGTGGAGGGTACAGCTACAGTATAAATCCCACTCCCTGTGGAGGGTACAGCTACAGTATAAATCCCACTCCCTGTGGAGGGTACAGCTACAGTATAAATCCCACTCCCTGTGGAGGGTACAGCTACAGTATAAATCCCTGTGGAGGGTACAGCTACAGTATAAATCCCCCTCCCTGTGGAGGGTACAGCTACAGTATAAATCCCACTCCCTGTGGAGGGTACAGCTACAGTATAAATCCCTGTGGAGGGTACAGCTACAGTATAAATCCCACTCCCTGTGGAGGGTACAGCTACAGTATAAATCCCACTCCCTGTGGAGGGTACAGCTACAGTATAAATCCCCCTCCCTGTGGAGGGTACAGCTACAGTATAAATCCCACTCCCTGTGGAGGGTACAGCTACAGTATAAATCCCACTCCCTGTGGAGGGTACAGCTACAGTATAAATCCCTGTGGAGGGTACAGCTACAGTATAAATCCCCCTCCCTGTGGAGGGTACAGCTACAGTATAAATCCCACTCCCTGTGGAGGGTACAGCTACAGTATAAATCCCACTCCCTGTGGAGGGTACAGCTACAGTATAAATCCCACTCCCTGTGGAGGGTACAGCTACAGTATAAATCCCTCCCTGTGGAGGGTACAGCTACAGTATAAATCCCACTCCCTGTGGAGGGTACAGCTACAGTATAAATCCCTGTGGAGGGTACAGCTACAGTATAAATCCCACTCCCTGTGGAGGGTACAGCTACAGTATAAATCCCACTCCCTGTGGAGGGTACAGCTACAGTATAAATCCCACTCCCTGTGGAGGGTACAGCTACAGTATAAATCCCACTCCCTGTGGAGGGTACAGCTACAGTATAAATCCCCTCCCTGTGGAGGGTACAGCTACAGTATAAATCCCACTCCCTGTGGAGGGTACAGCTACAGTATAAATCCCACTCCCTGTGGAGGGTACAGCTACAGTATAAATCCCACTCCCTGTGGAGGGTACAGCTACAGTATAAATCCCACTCCCTGTGGAGGGTACAGCTACAGTATAAATCCCACTCCCTGTGGAGGGTACAGCTACAGTATAAATCCCACTCCCTGTGGAGGGTACAGCTACAGTATAAATCCCCCTCCCTGTGGAGGGTACAGCTACAGTATAAATCCCTGTGGAGGGTACAGCTACAGTATAAATCCCACTCCCTGTGGAGGGTACAGCTACAGTATAAATCCCACTCCCTGTGGAGGGTACAGCTACAGTATAAATCCCCCTCCCTGTGGAGGGTACAGCTACAGTATAAATCCCACTCCCTGTGGAGGGTACAGCTACAGTATAAATCCCACTCCCTGTGGAGGGTACAGCTACAGTATAAATCCCACTCCCTGTGGAGGGTACAGCTACAGTATAAATCCCACTCCCTGTGGAGGGTACAGCTACAGTATAAATCCCACTCCCTGTGGAGGGTACAGCTACAGTATAAATCCCACTCCATGTGGAGGGTACAGCTACAGTATAAATCCCACTCCCTGTGGAGGGTACAGCTACAGTATAAATCCCACTCCCCGTGGAGGGTACAGCTACAGTATAAATCCCCCTCCCTGTGGAGGGTACAGCTACAGTATAAATCCCACTCCCTGTGGAGGGTACAGCTACAGTATAAATCCCCCTCCCTGTGGAGGGTACAGCTACAGTATAAATCCCTGTGGAGGGTACAGCTACAGTATAAATCCCACTCCCTGTGGAGGGTACAGCTACAGTATAAATCCCACTCCCTGTGGAGGGTACAGCTACAGTATAAATCCCCCTCCCTGTGGAGGGTACAGCTACAGTATAAATCCCTGTGGAGGGTACAGCTACAGTATAAATCCCACTCCCTGTGGAGGGTACAGCTACAGTATAAATCCCACTCCCTGTGGAGGGTACAGCTACAGTATAAATCCCCTCCCTGTGGAGGGTACAGCTACAGTATAAATCCCCTCCCTGTGGAGGGTACAGCTACAGTATAAATCCCTGTGGAGGGTACAGCTCCCCTGTGGAGGGTACAGCTACAGTATAAATCCCCCTCCCTGTGGAGGGTACAGCTACAGTATAAATCCCACTCCCTGTGGAGGGTACAGCTACAGTATAAATCCCTGTGGAGGGTACAGCTACAGTATAAATCCCCCTCCCTGTGGAGGGTACAGCTACAGTATAAATCCCTGTGGAGGGTACAGCTACAGTATAAATCCCCCTCCCTGTGGAGGGTACAGCTACAGTATAAATCCCTGTGGAGGGTACAGCTACAGTATAAATCCAACTCCCCGTGGAGGGTACAGCTACAGTATAAATCCCCCTCCCTGTGGAGGGTACAGCTACAGTATAAATCCCTGTGGAGGGTACAGCTACAGTATAAATCCCCCTCCCTGTGGAGGGTACAGCTACAGTATAAATCCCACTCCCTGTGGAGGGTACAGCTACAGTATAAATCCCACTCCCTGTGGAGGGTACAGCTACAGTATAAATCCCTGTGGAGGGTACAGCTACAGTATAAATCCCACTCCCTGTGGAGGGTACAGCTACAGTATAAATCCCTGTGGAGGGTACAGCTACAGTATAAATCCAACTCCCCGTGGAGGGTACAGCTACAGTATAAATCCCCCTCCCTGTGGAGGGTACAGCTACAGTATAAATCCCACTCCCTGTGGAGGGTACAGCTACAGTATAAATCCCCCTCCCTGTGGAGGGTACAGCTACAGTATAAATCCCTGTGGAGGGTACAGCTACAGTATAAATCCCACTCCCTGTGGAGGGTACAGCTACAGTATAAATCCCACTCCCTGTGGAGGGTACAGCTACAGTATAAATCCAACTCACTGTGGAGGGTACAGCTACAGTATAAATCCCACTCCCTGTGGAGGGTACAGCTACAGTATAAATCCCACTCCCTGTGGAGGGTACAGCTACAGTATAAATCCCACTCCCTGTGGAGGGTACAGCTACAGTATAAATCCCCCTCCCTGTGGAGGGTACAGCTACAGTATAAATCCCACTCCCTGTGGAGGGTACAGCTACAGTATAAATCCCACTCCCTGTGGAGGGTACAGCTACAGTATAAATCCCACTCCCTGTGGAGGGTACAGCTACAGTATAAATCCCCCTCCCTGTGGAGGGTACAGCTACAGTATAAATCCCACTCCCTGTGGAGGGTACAGCTACAGTATAAATCCCACTCCCTGTGGAGGGTACAGCTACAGTATAAATCCCACTCCCTGTGGAGGGTACAGCTACAGTATAAATCCCTGTGGAGGGTACAGCTACAGTATAAATCCCACTCCCTGTGGAGGGTACAGGAAGACAGAGTCAGAGACAGATAGGGCAGGGTCACAGCTATGGGTGGGCCTGTCCAGATAGGGCAGGGTCACAGCTATGGGTGGGCCTGTCCAGATAGGGCAGGGTCACAGCTATGGGTGGGCCTGTCCAGATAGGGCAGGGTCACAGCTATGGGTGGGCCTGTCCAGATAGGACAGGGTCACAGCTATGGGTGGGCCTGTCCAGACAGGGCAGGGTCACAGCTATGGGTGGGCCTGTCCAGATAGGACAGGGTCACAGCTATGGGTGGGCCTGTCCAGATAGGGCAGGGCAGGGTCACAGCTATGTGTGGGCCTGTCCAGACAGGGCAGGGTCACAGCTATGGGTGGGCCTGTCCAGATAGGGCAGGGTGACAGCTATGGGTGGGCCTGTCCAGATAGGACAGAGTCACAGCTATGGGTGGGCCTGTCCAGATAGGGCAGGGCAGGGTCACAGCTATGTGTGGGCCTGTCCAGACAGGGCCGGGTCACAGCTATGGGTGGGCCTGTCCAGATAGGGCAGGGCAGGGTCACAGCTATGGGTGGGCCTGTCCAGATAGGACAGGGTCACAGCTATGGGTGGGCTTGTCCAGATAGGGCAGGGCAGGGTCACAGCTATGGGTGGGCCTGTCCAGATAGGGCAGGGTCACAGCTATGGGTGGGCCTGTCTAGATAGGGCAGGGTCACAGCTATGGGTGGGCCTGTCCAGATAGGGCAGGGTCACAGCTATGGGTGGGCCTGTCCAGATAGGGCAGGGTCACAGCTTTTGGTGGACCTGTCCAGATAGGCCCACCCACTTGGGAGCCAGGTGCCCAGGATCCCTAAACCTCTAAACTTCACATGATTGGGCAGGGTCACAGCTATGGGTGGGCCTGTCCAGATAGGGCAGGGTCACAGCTTTTGGTGGACCTGTCCAGATAGGCCCACCCACTTGGGAGCCAGGTGCCCAGGAGCCCTAAACCTCAAAATTTGAGACATCTGTGGCATTGTGTTGTGTGACAAAACTACACATTTTAGAGTGACCTTTTGTTGTCCCCAGCACAAGGTGCACCTGTGTAATGATCATGCTGTTTAATCAGCTTCTTGACTTGCCACACCTGTCAGGTGGATGGATAACAGGGATGTAAAACACAAACACATCCGCACTTCGGTCTGCACTTCGGTCTGCAGGTAGTATAACTTTTCATTACATTTCATTATAGTACAACGGTTTGATTTGTCTAATCTTAGCAATTTCTTCTTAGCTAGCTACATAGCCGTCTTTGTATCAAAGATAATTGCGTAATTATCGTATTTCGTCGTCCTAACGTATCTGCCCAGCAGCTAGCCAGCTAGCTAACGCCCACCGTCTACATAGCTAGCTACATAGCCGTCTCTGTATCAAAGATAATTGTGTAGATAATTGTGTAGTCTAGAGCGATTTTCTAGGTTACCTAGCCAGCTATTGTCGTTCTTTTAACGCAACGTAACGTAATCAACACTGCTAGCTAGCTAGCCAGCTAGCCCTGAATCAACAACGCAGCCAGCTATTTGTCGTCCTTAACGTAGGAGACACTGCTAGCTAGCCAACGTCTACCGATTAGAACTCAACAACCCGGTCGCATTCCGCCTCGCTCCACAGGTAGTATCACATTTTCATTTAATTTCATTACAGTACAACGGTTTGATTTGTTTGATCGTAGCTAGCTACATAGCTAGCTACATAGCCGTCTCTGTATCAAAGATAATTGTGTAGTCTAGAGCGATTTTCTAGGTTAGCTAGCCAGCTATTGTCGTTCTTTTAACGCAACGTAACGTAATCAACACTGCTAGCTAGCCAGCTAGCCCCGAATCAACAACGCAGCCACTGCCAGCTAGCCTACAAAGTCAACAACGCAGCCACTGCCAGCTAGCCTACTTCAGCAGTACTGTATCATTTTTAATCATTTTAGTCAATAAGATTCTTGCTACGTAAGCTCAACTTTCTGAACATTCGAGACGTGTAGTCCACTTGTCATTCCAATCTCCTTTGCATTAGCGTAGCCTCTTCTGTAGCCTGTCAACTATGTGTCTGTCTATCCCTATTCTCTCCTCTCTGCACAGACCATACAAACGCTTCACACCGCGTGGCCGCGGCCACCCTAATCTGGTGGTCCCAGCGCCCACGACCCACGTGGAGTTCCAGGTCTCCGGTAGCCTCTGGAACTGCCGATCTGCGGCCAACAAGGCAGAGTTCATCTCAGCCTATGCATCCCTCCAGTCCCTCGACTTCTTGGCACTGACGGAAACATGGATCACCACAGATAACACTGCTACTCCTACTGCTCTCTCTTCGTCCGCCCACGTGTTCTCGCACACCCCGAGAGCTTCTGGTCAGCGGGGTGGTGGCACCGGGATCCTCATCTCTCCCAAGTGGTCATTCTCTCTTTCTCCCCCTTACCCATCTGTCTATCGCCTCCTTTGAATTCCATGCTGTCACAGTTACCAGCCCTTTCAAGCTTAACATCCTTATCATTTATCGCCCTCCAGGTTCCCTCGGAGAGTTCATCAATGAGCTTGATGCCTTGATAAGCTCCTTTCCTGAGGACGGCTCACCTCTCACAGTTCTGGGCGACTTTAACCTCCCCACGTCTACCTTTGACTCTTTCCTCTCTGCCTCCTTCTTTCCACTCCTCTCCTCTTTTGACCTCACCCTCTCACCTTCCCCCCCTACTCACAAGGCAGGCAATACGCTCGACCTCATCTTTACTAGATGCTGTTCTTCCACTAACCTCATTGCAACCCCTCCAAGTCTCCGACCACTACCTTGTATCCTTTTCCCTCTCGCTCTCATCCAACACTTCCCACACTGCCCCTACTCGGATGGTATCGCGCCGTCCCAACCTTCGCTCTCTCTCCCCCCGCTACTCTCTCCTCTTCCATCCTATCATCTCTTCCCTCTGCCCAAACCTTCTCCAACCTATCTCCTGATTCTGCCTCCTCAACCCTCCTCTCCTCCCTTTCTGCATCCTTTGACTCTCTATGTCCCCTATCCTCCAGGCCGGCTCGGTCCTCCCCTCCCGCTCCGTGGCTCGACGACTCATTGCGAGCTCACAGAACAGGGCTCCGGGCAGCCGAGCGGAAATGGAGGAAAACCGCCTCCCTGCGGACCTGGCATCCTTTCACTCCCTCCTCTCTACATTTTCCTCTTCTGTCGCTGCTGCTAAAGCCACTTTCTACCACTCTAAATTCCAAGCATCTGCCTCTAACCCTAGGAAGCTCTTTGCCACCTTCTCCTCCCTCCTGAATCCCCCTCCTCCCTCTCTGCAGATGACTTCGTCAACCATTTTGAAAAGAAGGTCGACGACATCCGATCCTCGTTTGCTAAGTCAAACGACACCGCTGGTTCTGCTCACACTGCCCTACCCTGTGCTCTGACCTCTTTCTCCCCTCTCTCTCCAGATGAAATCTCGCGTCTTGTGACGGCCGGCCGCCCAACAACCTGCCCGCTTGACCCTATCCCCTCCTCTCTTCTCCAGACCATTTCCGGAGACCTTCTCCCTTACCTCACCTCGCTCATCAACTCATCCCTGACCGCTGGCTACGTCCCTTCCGTCTTCAAGAGAGCGAGAGTTGCACCCCTTCTGAAAAAACCTACACTCGATCCCTCCGATGTCAACAACTACAGACCAGTATCCCTTCTTTCTTTTCTCTCCAAAACCCTTGAACGTGCCGTCCTTGGCCAGCTCTCCCGCTATCTCTCTCAGAATGACCTTCTTGATCCAAATCAGTCAGGTTTCAAGACTAGTCATTCAACTGAGACTGCTCTTTTCTGTATCACGGAGGCGCTCCGCACTGCTAAAGCTAACTCTCTCTCCTCTGCTCTCATCCTTCTAGACCTATCGGCTGCCTTCGATACTGTGAACCATCAGATCCTCCTCTCCACCCTCTCCGAGTTGGGCATCTCCGGCGCGGCCCACGCTTGGATTGCGTCCTACCTGACAGGTCGCTCCTACCAGGTGGCGTGGCGAGAATCCGTCTCCTCACCACGTGCTCTCACCACTGGTGTCCCCCAGGCTCTGTTCTAGGCCCTCTCCTATTCTCGCTATACACCAAGTCACTTGGCTCTGTCATAACCTCACATGGTCTCTCCTATCATTGCTATGCAGACGACACACAATTAATCTTCTCCTTTCCCCCTTCTGATGACCAGGTGGCGAATCGCATCTCTGCATGTCTGGCAGACATATCAGTGTGGATGACGGATCACCACCTCAAGCTGAACCTCGGCAAGACGGAGCTGCTCTTCCTCCCGGGGAAGGACTGCCCGTTCCATGATCTCGCCATCACGGTTGACAACTCCACTGTGTCCTCCTCCCAGAGCGCTAAGAACCTTGGCGTGATCCTGGACAACACCCTGTCGTTCTCAACTAACATCAAGGCGGTGGCCCGTTCCTGTAGGTTCATGCTCTACAACATCCGCAGAGTACGACCTTGCCTCACACAGGAAGCGGCGCAGGTCCTAATCCAGGCACTTGTCATCTCCCGTCTGGATTACTGCAACTCGCTGTTGGCTGGGCTCCCTGCCTGTGCCATTAAACCCTACAACTCATCCAGAACGCCGCAGCCCGTCTGGTGTTCAACCTTCCCAAGTTCTCTCACGTCACCCCGCTCCTCCGCTCTCTCCACTGGCTTCCAGTTGAAGCTCGCATCCGCTACAAGACCATGGTGCTTGCCTACGGAGCTGTGAGGGAACGGCACCTCAGTACCTCCAGGCTCTGATCAGGCCCTACACCCAAACAAGGGCACTGCGCTCATCCACCTCTGGCCTGCTCGCCTCCCTACCACTGAGGACGTACAGTTCCCGCTCAGCCAAGTCAAAACTGTTCGCTGCTCTGGCCCCCCAATGGTGGAACAAACTCCCTCACGACGCCAGGACAGCGGAGTCAATCACCACCTTCCGGAGACACCTGAAACCCCACCTCTTTAAGGAATACCTAGGATAGGATAAAGTAGTCCTTCTCCCCCCCCCCCTTAAAAGACCTAGATGCACTATTGTAAAGTGGCTGCTCCACTGGATGTCATAAGGTGAAAGCACCAATTTGTAAGTCGCTCTGGATAAGAGCGTCTGCTAAATGACTTAAATGTAAATGTAAATGTAAACACATTTGTGAACCAAATTTGAGAGAAATCAACTTTCTGTTCTTTCACATTATTCTAAGGGTTACTACCGAACACACAGAGAGCAGAGCGTTGATCTACCCATTACTACCACCAATCAGAACAGCAGTATAGACACTCTGCCCCCCCATTACTACCACCAATCAGAACAGCAGTATAGACACTCTGCCCCCCCATTACTACCACCAATCAGAACAGCAGTATAGACACTCTGCCCCCCCATTACTTCCACCAATCACAACAGCAGTATAGACACTCTGCCCCCCGATTACTACCACCAATCAGAACAGCAGTATAGACACTCTGTCCCTCCCCCATTACTACCACCAATCAGAACAGCAGTATAGACACTCTGTCCCTCCCCCATTACTACCACCAATCAGAACAGCAGTATAGACACTCTGGCCCTCCCCATTACTACCACCAATCAGAACAGCAGTATAGACACTCTGCCTCCCCCATTACTACCACCAATCAGAACAGCAGTATAGACACTCTGACACCCCATTACTACCACCAATCAGAACAGCAGTATAGACACTCTGCCCCTCCCCCATTACTACCACCAATCAGAACAGCAGTATAGACACTCTACCCCTCCCCCATTACTACCACCAATCAGAACAGCAGTATAGACACTCTGCCCCCCCCATTACTACCACCAATCAGAACAGCAGTATAGACACTCTGCCCCCCCATTACTACCACCAATCAGAACAGCAGTATAGACACTCTGCCCCCCCCCCATTACTTCCACCAATCAGAACAGCAGTATAGACACTCTGCCCCCCATTACTACCACCAATCAGAACAGCAGTATAGACACTCTGTCCCTCCCCCATTACTACCACCAATCAGAACAGCAGTATAGACACTCTGTCCCTCCCCCCATTACTACCACCAATCAGAACAGCAGTATAGACACTCTGTCCCTCCCCCCCCCCCACTACCACCAATCAGAACAGCAGTATAGACACTCTGTCCCTCCCCCATTACTACCACCAATCAGAACAGCAGTATAGACACTCTGGCCCTCCCCATTACTACCACCAATCAGAACAGCAGTATAGACACTCTGCCCCCCCCCCATTACTACCACCAATCAGAACAGCAGTATAGACACTCTGACACCCCATTACTACCACCAATCAGAACAGCAGTATAGACACTCTGCCCCTCCCCCATTACTACCACCAATCAGAACAGCAGTATAGACACTCTGCCCTCCCCATTACTACCACCAATCAGAACAGCAGTATAGACACTCTGCCCCTCCCCCCATTACTACCACCAATCAGAACAGCAGTATAGACACTCTGGCCCTCCCCCATTACTACCACCAATCAGAACAGCAGTATAGACACTCTGCCCCCCCATTACTACCACCAATCAGAACAGCAGTATAGACACTCTGCCCCTCCCCATTACTACCACCAATCAGAACAGCAGTATAGACACTCTGCCCTCCCCCATTACTACCACCAATCAGAACAGCAGTATAGACACTCTGCCCCTCCCCCATTACTACCACCAATCAGAACAGCAGTATAGACACTCTGCCCTCCCCCATTACTACCACCAATCAGAACAGCAGTATAGACACTCTGCCCCCCCCATTACTACCACCAATCAGAACAGCAGTATAGACACTCTGCCCTCCCCCATTACTACCACCAATCAGAACAGCAGTATAGACACTCTGTCCCTCCCCCATTACAACCACCAATCAGAACAGCAGTATAGACACTCTGCCCCTCCCCATTACTACCACCAATCAGAACAGCAGTATAGACACTCTGTCCCTCCCCCCATTACTTCCACCAATCAGAACAGCAGTATAGACACTCTGCCCCTCCCCCATTACTACCACCAATCAGAACAGCAGTATAGACACTCTGTCCCTCCCCCATTACTACCACCAATCAGAACAGCAGTATAGACACTCTGCCCCTCCCCCATTACTACCACCAATCAGAACAGCAGTATAGACACTCTGCCCCTCCCCATTACTACCACCAATCAGAACAGCAGTATAGACACTCTGCCCCTCCCCATTACTACCACCAATCAGAACAGCAGTATAGACACTCTGCCCCCTCCCCCATTACTACCACCAATCAGAACAGCAGTATAGACACTCTGCCCCCCTCCCCATTACTACCACCAATCAGAACAGCAGTATAGACACTCTGCCCTCCCCCATTACTACCACCAATCAGAACAGCAGTATAGACACTCTGCCCCTCCCCCCATTACTACCACCAATCAGAACAGCAGTATAGACACTCTGCCCCCTCCCCATTACTACCACCAATCAGAACAGCAGTATAGACCCCCCCATTACTACCACCAATCAGAACAGCAGTATAGACACCCCCATTACTACCACCAATCAGAACAGCAGTATAGACACTCTGCCCCTCCCCCATTACTACCACCAATCAGAACAGCAGTATAGACACTCTGCCCCTCCCCATTACTACCACCAATCAGAACAGCAGTATAGACACTCTGCCCTCCCCATTACTACCACCAATCAGAACAGCAGTATAGACACTCTGCCCCTCCCCCATTACTACCACCAATCAGAACAGCAGTATAGACACTCTGCCCCCCCCATTACTACCACCAATCAGAACAGCAGTATAGACACTCTGCCCCCCCCATTACTACCACCAATCAGAACAGCAGTGTAGACACTCTGCCCCTTCCCCCATTACTACCACCAATCAGAACAGCAGTATAGACACTCTGCCCCCCCATTACTACCACCAATCAGAACAGCAGTATAGACACTCTGCCCCTCCCCCATTACTACCACCAATCAAAACAGCAGTATAGACACTCTGCCCCCACCATTACTACCACCAATCAGAACAGCAGTATAGACACTCTGCCCCTCCCCCATTACTACCACCAATCAGAACAGCAGTATAGACACTCTGCCTCCCCCATTACTACCACCAATCAGAACAGCAGTATAGACACTCTGCCCTCCCCCCATTACTACCACCAATCAGAACAGCAGTATAGACACTCTGCCCCCCCATTACTACCACCAATCAGAACAGCAGTATAGACACTCTGCCCCTCCCCCATTACTACCACCAATCAGAACAGCAGTATAGACACTCTGCCCCTCCCCCATTACTACCACCAATCAGAACAGCAGTATAGACCCCCCCCCATTACTACCACCAATCAGAACAGCAGTATAGACACTCTACCCCCCATTACTACCACCAATCAGAACAGCAGTATAGACACTCTGCCCCTCCCCCATTACTACCACCAATCAGAACAGCAGTATAGACACTCTGCCCCCCCCATTACTACCACCAATCAGAACAGCAGTATAGACACTCTGCCCCCTCCCCCATTACTACCACCAATCAGAACAGCAGTATAGACACTCTGCCCCCCCATTACTACCACCAATCAGAACAGCAGTATAGACCCCCCCTCCCCCATTACTACCACCAATCAGAACAGCAGTATAGACACTCCCCCCCCCATTACTACCACCAATCAGAACAGCAGTATAGACACTCTGCCCCTCCCCCATTACTACCACCAATCAGAACAGCAGTATAGACACTCTGCCCCTCCCCCATTACTACCACCAATCAGAACAGCAGTATAGACACTCTGCCCTCCCCCCATTACTACCACCAATCAGAACAGCAGTATAGACACTCTGCCCCTCCCCCATTACTACCACCAATCAGAACAGCAGTATAGACACTCTGCCTCCCCCCATTACTACCACCAATCAGAACAGCAGTATAGACACTCTGCCCCCCCCCATTACTACCACCAATCAGAACAGCAGTGTAGACACTCTGCCCCTTCCCCCATTACTACCACCAATCAGAACAGCAGTATAGACACTCTGCCCCCCCCATTACTACCACCAATCAGAACAGCAGTATAGACACTCTGCCCCTCCCCCATTACTACCACCAATCAAAACAGCAGTATAGACACTCTGCCCCCCCCATTACTACCACCAATCAGAACAGCAGTATAGACACTCTGCCCCTCCCCCATTACTACCACCAATCAGAACAGCAGTATAGACACTCTGCCTCCCCCCATTACTACCACCAATCAGAACAGCAGTATAGACACTCTGCCCTCCCCCCATTACTACCACCAATCAGAACAGCAGTATAGACACTCTGCCCCCCCCCATTACTACCACCAATCAGAACAGCAGTATAGACACTCTGCCCCTCCCCATTACTACCACCAATCAGAACAGCAGTATAGACACTCTGCCCCTCCCCCATTACTACCAAATCAGAACAGCAGTATAGACCTCTGCCCCCATTACTACCACCAATCAGAACAGCAGTATAGACACTCTGCCCCCCCCCATTACTACCACCAATCAGAACAGCAGTATAGACACTCTGCCCTCCCCCATTACTACCACCAATCAGAACAGCAGTATAGACACTCTGCCCCCCCCATTACTACCACCAATCAGAACAGCAGTATAGACACTCTGCCCCCCCTCCCCCATTACTACCACCAATCAGAACAGCAGTATAGACACTCTGCCCCCCCATTACTACCACCAATCAGAACAGCAGTATAGACACTCCCCCCATTACTACCACCAATCAGAACAGCAGTATAGACACCTGCCCCCCCATTACTACCACCAATCAGAACAGCAGTATAGACACTCTGCCCCTCCCCCATTACTACCACCAATCAGAACAGCAGTATAGACACTCTGCCCCTCCCCATTACTACCACCAATCAGAACAGCAGTATAGACACTCTGCCCTCCCCCCCCATTACTACCACCAATCAGAACAGCAGTATAGACACTCTGCCCCTCCCCCATTACTACCACCAATCAGAACAGCAGTATAGACACTCTGCCCCTCCCCCATTACTACCACCAATCAGAACAGCAGTATAGACACTCTGCCCCTCCCCCATTACTACCACCAATCAGAACAGCAGTATAGACACTCTGCCCCCCCCATTACTACCACCAATCAGAACAGCAGTATAGACACTCTGCCCCCATTACTACCACCAATCAGAACAGCAGTATAGACACTCTGCCCCTCCCCCATTACTACCACCAATCAGAACAGCAGTATAGACACTCTGCCCCCCCCATTACTACCACCAATCAGAACAGCAGTATAGACACTCTGCCCCCCCCATTACTACCACCAATCAGAACAGCAGTATAGACACTCTGATCCCCCCATTACTACCACCAATCAGAACAGCAGTATAGACACTCTGCCCCCCTCCCCCATTACTACCACCAATCAGAACAGCAGTATAGACACTCTGCCCCCCCCATTACTACCAAATCAGAACAGCAGTATAGACACTCTGCCCCCCCCATTACTACCACCAATCAGAACAGCAGTATAGACACTCTGCCCCTCCCCCCATTACTACCACCAATCAGAACAGCAGTATAGACACTCTGATCCCCCTCCCCATTACTACCACCAATCAGAACAGCAGTATAGACACTCTGCCCCCCTCCCCCATTACTACCACCAATCAGAACAGCAGTATAGACACTCTGCCCCCATTACTACCAAATCAGAACAGCAGTATAGACACTCTACCCCCCCCATTACTACCACCAATCAGAACAGCAGTATAGACACTCTGCCCCCCCATTACTACCACCAATCAGAACAGCAGTATAAACACTCTGTCCCCCCCCATTACTACCACCAATCAGAACAGCAGTATAGACACTCTGCCCCTCCCCCATTACTACCACCAATCAGAACAGCAGTATAGACACTCTGCCCCTCCCCCATTACTACCACCAATCAGAACAGCAGTATAGACAATCTGCCCTCCCCCATTACTAGTTTGTTGGGGGTGTAATGTAAGGGGGGCAGCAGTAGCCAGTTTGTTGGGGGTGTAGGTAAGGGGAAGGGTAGCAGTAGAGCCAGTTTGTTGGGGGTGTAAGGTAAGGGGGAGGGTAGCAGTAAGGGGAGGTAGAGCCAGTTTGTTGGGGGTGTAAGGTAAGGGGGCAGTAGAGAGCCAGTTTGTTGGGGGTGTAAGGTAAGGGGAGGGTAGGTAGTAGAGCCAGTTTGTTGGGGGTGTAAGGTAGGGGGAGGTAGCAATAGAGCCAGTTTGTTGGGGTGTAAGGTAAGAGGGAGGGTAGCAGTAGAGCCAGTTTGTTGGGGTGTAAGGTAAGGGGGAGATAGCAATAGAGCCAGTTTGTTGGGGGTGTAAGGTAAGGGGGGTGAGAGCAGTTTGGGGGTGTAAGATGAGTAGAGCCCAGTTTGTTGGGGGTGTAAGGTAAGGGGGAGGGGTAGCAGTTGGGGGTGTGGGTAGAGCCAGTTTGTTGGGGGTGTAAGGTGGGGAGGCAGCAGTAGAGCCAGTTTGTTGGGGGGTGTAAGGTAAAGGGAGGTTTGTTGGGGGTGTAAGGTGGGGGGTAGCAGTGGAAACCAGTTTGTTGGGGGTGTGTAAGGTAAGGGAGGGCAGCAGTAGAGCCAGTTTGTTGGGGGTGTAAGGTAAGGGGAGGCAGTAGAGCCAGTTTGTTGGGGGTGTAAGGTGGGGGAGTAGAAGCCAGTTTGTTGGGGGTGTAAGTAAGGCAAGGGGGGGGAGGCAGAGCAATTGGGGGTGTGAGTGAAACCAGTTTTGTTGGGGGTGTAAGGTAAGGGGGGTAGCAGTCGAGCCAGTTTGTTGGGGGGTGTAAGGTAAGGGGGTCGCAGAGACCAGTTTGTTGGGGGTGTAAGGTAAGGGGTTTGTTGGGGTGTGTAAGTCAACAGCAGTAGAGCCAGTTTGTTGGGGGTGTAAGGTAAGGGGGAAGTTTGTTGGGGTGTAGAAGCCAGTTTGTTGGGGGTGTAAGGTAAGGGGGAAGTAGAGCCAGTTTGTTGGGGT